>NC_139517.1:5952908-5977990 GCF_947247035.1 Vipera ursinii | reverse complement strand
GAAAAAAAGCTGGTTGTCCCCCAAAACTGGGAGAGCAGAGCAATTAAAAAAGTGTAAATCATGTTCTTTGCTTCTGTGTATAAAAAGTGAATTTGAACCATGAGAGAGAGAGAGAGATGGATAAAGTAAAAGATGCCATGGATTACAAACTACAACAATAACCATATTTTGAGAAGTATGTAAAAAATTGCTACAAAAGGTAAGAAAGTGTATCCTTGATATACTCTCACTTAGGGGACTCTGTCTAAAATACGGATTGCAGTTTTGACTCTGTTTCTTTCCTTGCAAATCTGGGAAATAATTCCACTAAAAGTGATTTACATCTCCATCATACAGAGAACTAGACAATCAGTTATCTGCCATCGGTATACTTCCCCAAATGATGCAGCACATTGCATTTTTGAGATATGATTTCCCTTCTGACAAAATCAAGCTGTTGCTTCACATGTTTCTTAAGGATTAAAATAAATATGCTTTATTTGACATTAGGACTATTTTCAGCATCTCTACAATGGAGGATGAAGGCACTCTATAAACTCAAAAGCATGTGAGATGGTAGGAATGGAAAGAATCTAATTGGTCTCTGTATGGAATTCTTCTTCATAGATAGGAGTCTCATCATGGCTGAACTACACATTTCATCTGAGAAGATGAGTATCTGCTAGTTCTAAGGAAACCTGTCCTTACAATGTATATTTTACATCATGATCAATTAAATGGATATATTAAATATTTTCTTAATGAAACTTTCTGGAGACTAATTCCAAGTGAATAAATATATTGTATTATTGTATTATTTTATTTTATTTTATGAGGTGGGGCTGTTGAGCTCCTTCTATTCAGTCTAGAAAATCTGGACAATTCCCAGAGATCCAAATCATTTTCCCAAGAGCTATTTTCTTATCTATATAATGAAATTGTCTTCAGCCCCTTATATTAAGGACAACCCTTCTACTTGCTTTCACCAAGAGGGCAGCGTTGCCAAAAAAAAGAAAAAAGACATGCTCCACTTAACAACAAAGAAAGTGTGGTTTCAACTGTTAGCTGGATGGTTTCCTCTGCTGCTTCTGAACCATTACTGAATAGGTCTTTAAAGGCCATCCTTCCCCAAGAGACTTGATTATAATAGATTTTGTTTTAAGTTCTGAGATAAAATTGTCTCCCTTTCTTCCTTTTTCATTTACAGACCAAACTTCATCTGTTTGAAACAGTTCCTCTCTCTTGGTTCACTTTTTTGTCATTACTATGGATGGAGATGATAATTCTCTGCAGAGATTAAAATTTTAGGGGAGGGGGTTTGCCTTTTCCTTCCTTCCTCTTCCCCCCACCCTTTCTTGTTTATCTGACTTTTTACTCAATTTCTTTACTTGCATTTATGGGAATTAGCTCCACTGAATCTGATTTATGCCTCCATCATGCAGAGTACTAGACAATCAGTTCTCTACCAGCTTTTAATATTCCCTAAATGTTCAAATGAGGCATCAGATTGAATTTTCAAGATATGTCCTTTCCTTCTGAGAAAATCAACCTGTTGTTTTTAATATGCCTTAAGGATTAAAATAAATATATTTAATTGAAGTTGGGACATTGTCAGCCATGTCTACAACGGAGGATGAAGGCACTCTAGAAAGTCAAAGCAGTGTGTCCTGTCTTTTATCCTGAGGGTTATGTAAATTCAGTGACAGCTTCCTGTTGAAAGGAACCATATCATTCTGCTCTCTTGCTTCACTCAACATCTCAAAGGTTGAGTGCTTGTCTGAATATTTTCCCCATGATTAAGAATCCTTAAACCTTTTGAGAGAGCAAAAATGGCACTCCTGGCTAAACCTCATGTCCTTGTTAGTTTGTCCTCGGAGGTATTATTTTCCCTTCCAAAGAAAGTGGTTAGTCAACATTTTTTTTGTCTTTACCTGCAGTAAATCTTATTAAAGAACCTTTCTTTCTAGGTGTCCAATCTGAGGTCCAGTTGGTGGAGTCTGGAGGGGATGTGAGAAGACCTGGAGAGTCCCTCCGTCTCTCCTGCCAAGCCTCTGGATTCACCTTCAGCAGCTATTTCATGGGCTGGGTGAGACAGGCTCCAGGGAAAGGCCCTGGAATGGGTGGCACGTTTATGGACTTCATATATTTACTACTCTGACAAAGTGAAGGGGCGCTTCACCATCTCCAGGGACGATGCCAAAAGCCAGCTGTATTTGCAGATGAACAACCTCAAAGCTGAAGACACAGCCATCTATTACTGTGTGAGAGAGGACACAGTGAGAGAAGTATATGTGAAGCCAAGCAAAAACTACCCATTTCACACAGTGGTTCTGAAATTTGCTTTTGGAACAACATATAACTTTATTAATTTGGATTCTCCCTTCATGTCTTCATTCTGCCATTCAACCTCCCTTCATTCTGGCTGTAGGAACAATCCTCTTTGTTTATTTTCATATAAGAAACTCCACACTTCAATTTCATGCTCAATTCAGGTTGATATTTCATCAGGCTACTCATTCGTGAGCCCCTCTTATTTCACCACTCATATTTCTTAGTCCTTAATTTAGTAACATCATCATAAATTGATGTCAATTAAATCAGGACAAATAGTTGGGGTTTTAGATATGAAAACCATAGTCAAAGTTCAAATTCTGGGCCAGCAGTGATCGATAGACTTAACCTTTCTTTCTTATAAACTGGTTTTATCTTCTGTTCTGTACCAGCCTGCTACCGGCCCTGCAGAAAAGGCAGGGACAACCCCTTTTACAAGAAGGCAAGAGGCTGGAATTACGCCTGCCAAATTTATTACCACAAAAACAAACGGAACAAGACAAACCAAGAAACAGGAGCTTTAAGAAACATGAACTATCCAAGCGGTTGCCTTCAGCAAACCAGCCCTCCCCACACATTCCCCTTATATAGAGTTCAGGGCGTGGCTTCTCTCTGCCTCCTTCCGAGAAGCCCCATTGCCTTCCTCTGTTTACTCCTAATTGACTGCCTCCTGCGTCGGGCGTCCTTGAACAGGGCCAGCTGTGGGTCATCTTCATCCATGCTGTCAGGCTCACACAGCTGGGTCTCCGTGGTGACCAAGTGGGAGGGGCCTGGCTGAGGGCTCTCATCAGCAAGATCTTCAACCCCCTCAGCAAGGTCTTCAACACCCCCCTCCTCCTCCTCTGAGTCATCCGACCCAACTGCCGAACTCACAGGCTGACCCTGAATCACAACATCTTCCACGTGAAACCCAGATGCAAATGAGGTCACTGAGCTGTTTCTCCTTCTCATTAGGTGGCCAAAGTATTTGAATTTCAACTTCAGGATCTGGCCTTCTAAAGAGCAGTCAGCCTTCAGAGTAACTGCTCATATTCAGAACAGAGCATAGCATGCTATTGTCATGTTCTTTCTTTTTTTTCTTTCTTTTGTTTCTCTTCTCCTATTTGCACGGATTTCTCAAGAATTGGCTGCAACATCCTTGTCGTGGACAGGAATTAAGAGATATAGAGTCCTGGTAGTTGGGTTGATTAACAAGTCTTAACAGTCATTTAACCTTTTCTTTTCTGTTCTCTTCCCATTCCTCTTTGGTATACCCAGGTCTGTATTGGTTTTTGATCGAGCTCAGTGTGGGTGTGAAATGCTAGTAATTGAAATGGTACAGTAATTGTTACTGTACAGAATTCTGCTTCACTAACAGCTGTTTCATGACGGCTGAACTATGCATTGCATCATGCAAGTATCTTCTAGTTCTAAGGAAACAAGTGCTTATAATTTATATTTTACATTGTTACCAATTAAATGGATATATTAAATATTTTCATAATGAAACTTTATGGAGAATGATTCCAAGTGAATAAATATATCATTATGTTATTTTTATTTATTTTTTGAGTTGGGGCTATTGAGCTCATTCTATTCAGCCTGGAAATTCTGGAGAACTCCCGGAGATGAGAAAGATTGTCCCGAGCCCTATTTTCTTACCTTTATAATGAGTCTTCTGTCTGCTTTGCACAAGAGGGCAGCAGTGTCCAACAAACTGACATTCTCCACTTAACCCAAAGGAAAGTGTGGTTTCATCTGTTAGCCACATGGTTTCCTCTGCTGCTTCTGAATTGTCACTCAACAGGTCTCTGGAGACCATCCTTTCCCCAAGAGAATTTCTCATAATTATTATCTTTTACCGCTGAGATAAAATTCTCTCTTTCTTCCTTTTTCATTTACAGACCAAGCTTGATATATCTGAAACAGTTCCTCTCTCTTCGGTGACTCCCTGCCCTCTTTATTTATTCATAACTACAGATGGGGATGATAGAAAAATGAGAAAAAAAAATATTGTATGGAACAAATCTAGAAGTGTATTGGTGAATCTTCATTCAGAGACTGCCAATGCCTAGGAAGGGAAGTGAGGGTAAGGGAAGTGAAGTGAAGTGAAGTGAAGTGAAGGGAAGGGAAGGGAAGGGAAGGGAAGGGAAGGGAAGGGAAGGGAAGGGAAGGGAAGTGAGGGTAAGGGAAGGGAAGGGAAGGGAAGGGAAGGGAAGGGAAGGGAAGGGAAGGGAAGGGAAGGGAAGTGAGGGTAAGGGAAGGGAAGGGAAGGGAAGGGATGGGATGGGATGGGATGGAATGGAATGGAATAGAATAGAATAGAATAGAATAGAATAGAATAGAATAGAATAGAATAGAATAGAATAGAATAGAATAGAGCAAGAAGGGGCCTTGGAGGTCTTCTAGTCCAGCCCCCTGCTGGAGCAGGAGAACCTCTACCATTTAAGACAAGTGATTGAATTGGAAAGGAATTGGAAGGAAAGGGGAAATGTTGTGAAACCACTGGAAAGAACAACAAACACAAAGTAGTTATCAACCATCATATTCTGCTGGACAGGCTGAGGTTTTTTTGGGTGTGTGTGTGTGTGTCTGTCTGTTTTGAATTTTTTTTTAAAATTCTTTCCTTGGTGACTAACTCCAGATAATCCTGAAGTGCTTCCCAGTGGGCACATATTACACCAATTTTGCAGACCATGCCATGACTTCTGCTTATCTTCCAAAGGGAATTTAATGTGCTGATTTCAACCTACGCTAATCTTTGGTTTGGCACAGAATGAGCTAAATAATTCCACTGTCCATTGGAATTGGCTCTACACTATTGGTCAGGTCATACTGTGGAGGGAAGAGCAAACACAAAAGTGTACATCATGTTCTTTGCTTCTATAAATAATAAATAAATAAATGGGCAGCCTGAGAGAGAGAGAGATGGATAAAGTAAATGATGTCATAGATTACAAACTACAACAATAAGCATATTGGTGGAGCCTTGGTGGAGCAGTGGGCTAATGCCTCCTTAAGTAACACCAGCTGCCTGCAATTAGTGCAGGTTCGCATCCCACCAGGCTCAAGGTTGACTCAGCCTTCCATCCTTCCGATGTAGGTAAAATGAGGACCCAGATTGTTGGGGGCAATTAAGCTGACTTTGTAATAATGCCGCTTGGGGTGTGTGTGTGAAAGCCCTAATGAGCAGGCATATACATAGAATGAAGGCTACTGCTAAGCTTGTAAGCCGCCCTGAGTCTTCGGAGAAGGGCGGGATATAAATGGATTAAAATAAATAAAAAATAAATAAATTTTGAGAAGAATCTTTAAAAATGCTATAAGGTAAGAAAGTGTATCCTTGATAGATGCTCATTATGGGACTGTCTAAAGTACAAAATTTCAATTTTGACTCTATTTCCTTTCTTGCACATGAGGGACATAGTTCCACTAAATGTGACTTACATCTCCATCATATAGAGAACTAGACAATTAGTTCTCTACCAGCAATAATGTTCTCAAAATGCTCAAATGATGCAGCATATTGAATTTTCAAGGTTTGACTTTCCTTCTGACAAAATCAACCTGTTGCTTCACATCTGCAGTGTGTATTTCTTTTATCCTGAGGGCTATGTAAATTCAGTGATAGCTTCCTGTTGAAAGGAAACATATCTTCCTGTTCTCCTGCTGCACTCAACATCTCAAAGGTTGAGTGCTTGTCTGAACGTTTTCCCATCAGTAAGAAACCTCCAAGGTTTTGAGTGACCAAAAATGGCAGTATGGCTAAACCTCATGTCCTTCTTAGTTGTCCTCAGAGGTATTATTTTCCCCTCCAAAGAGAGGGGTTATTCCTCAGTTTCTTGTGTTTCCCTGCAGGAGGTCTTATTAAACAACATTTCTTTCTAGGCGTCCAATCTGAGGTTCAGTTATTTGAGTCTGGAGGAGATGTGAGAAAACCTGGAGAGTCCCTCCGTCTCTTCTGCCAAGCCTCTGGATTCAGCCTCGGCGGCTATGGCATGAGCTGGGTGAGACAGGCTCCAGAGAAAGGCCTGGAATGGGTGGCATATATATATTCTTCATATATTTACTACTCTGACAAAGTGAAGGGCCACTTCACCATCTCCAAGTACGATGCCGCAAACCAGCTATATCTGCAAATGAACAGCCTCAAAGCTGAAGACACGGCAGTCTATTACTGTGTGCGAGGCACAGTGAGAGGAAGTATATGTGAAGCCAAGCAAAAGCTTCCTCTTTCACCCAGCAGTTCTGCAAACAAAATTCCTAAAAAGACAGCTCTATTAATTCAGATTCTCCCTTTCTGTCCTCATTATGCAGATCAACCTTCATCCATTCAATCTATAGTAAAGATCCTCCTTTTATTCCACAATGTAGTGAACACGTTTCAGTTTCATACTGTCCATGTTGATATTTACTCAGTCTACTCATTCCTGACCCTCTACCTCTCATTTCACCACCCATATTTCTTAGCCCTTAATTTAGTAGTGTTCTCCTAAATTCATGCAAGTCCTAAGACTCATGTAAAACTTTTTCATTCATCCTCAGTATATCCAGGTATGTATGTGTTTTCAAACTGAGATGGGAAGAATCTGATTGGTCCCTTCTTCATAGATAGGAGTTTCATCAGGGCTGAACTACACGTTACATCTGAGAATACGAGTATCTGCTAGTCCTAAGGAAACATGTCCTTATAATGTATATTTTACATCATGATCAATTACATTGAAATATTTAATATTTTCTTAATGAAACTTTCTGGAGACTAATTCCAAGGGAATAAACATATAGTATTATTTTATTTTTGTTTATTTCTTGAGGTGGCGCTGTTGAGCGTCTTCTATTAAGTCTAGAAAATCTGTTCAATGATTTGGAGATCCAAATCATTTACTCATACCTTATTTTCTAATACATTTAATGAAGGTATCTTCAGCCTCTTGGCTTCCTTCTACCTGCTTGTGCTCAATAAAAATGACTTTCTCCACTTAACAACAGTGAAAGTGTTGTTTCAGCTATTAGCTGGGTGGTTTCCTCTGCTGCCTCCAAACTATTACTGAATAGCTATCTAAAGGCCATTCTCCCTCGAGAGGCTTTTTTATAATCCTTTTTTTTTTAGTTCTGAGGTAAAAATCTCTCCATTTCTTCCTTTTTCATGTACAAACCAAACGTATAGACCTGTTTGAAACAGTTTGTCTATTTGCTTCGCTGCCTGCCCTCTTTGTTCATTCATAATTGTGGATGGTGATGTCAGAAATACCAATTCTCCCCCCCCCCCCTTGCTACTTATTTCAATTTCAACTCTATTTCTTTACTTGCAACTGTGGGAATTACTTCCACTGAATCTGATTTACATCTCCTTCATGCAGAGAACTGGACAATCAGTTTTCCACTATCTGTAAAGGTAAAGGTAAAGGTTCCCCCACACATGCGTGCTAGTCGTTTCCAACTCTAGGAGCCGGTGCTCATCTCCATTTCAAAGCTGAAGAGCCAGTGCTTGTCCGAGGACGTCTCGGTGGTCATGTGGCCGGCATGACTAGACGCCAAAGGCGCACGGAACGCTGTTACCTTCCCACCGGAGTGGTCCCTATTTTTCTACTTGCATTCTTACATGCTTTCGAACTGCTAGGTTGGCAGAAGCTGGGACGAGTAACAGGCGCTCACTCTGTTATGCGGCACTCGGGATTCGACCTGCCAAACTGCCGACCTTCTGATCGACAAGCTCAGCGTCCTAACCACTATCTGTAATATTCCCTAAATGTTGAAATGAGGCATCAGATTGAATTTTCAAGATATGGCTTTCCTTCTTCCAAATTCATCCTGTTGTTTTACATGTGTCTTAAGGATTAAAAAAAATGTGCTTTGACTGACAATGGGACTTTTTCAGCATCCATGCAATGAAGGATGAAGGTCCTCTAAAAGTTAAACAGTGTGCATCTCTTTTATCCTGAGGGCTATGTAAATTCAGTGACAGGTTCCTGTTGAAAAGAACCATATCTTCCTGTTTTCCTGCTGCAAAAATAAAATAAAAAACTCAAAGGTTGAGTGCTTGTCTGAATGTTTTCCCATCAGTAAGAATCCTTCACCCTTTTGAGTGAGCAATAAAGGAACTCTGGCTAAACTTCATTTTGTTCCTAATTGTCCTCACAGGTATTATTTTCCCCTCCAAAAAGAGGGATTATTCCTCGGTTTCTTGTGTTTACCTACAGGAGGTCTTATTAAACACCCTTTCTTTCTAGGGGTCCAATCTCAGGTCGAGTTGGTGGAATCTGGAGGGGATATGAGAAAACCTGGAGAGTCCCTCCATCTCTCCCGCCACGCCTCTGGATTCACCTTCAGTAGCTATACTGGATGAGCTGGGTGAGGCAGGCTCCAGGAAAGTAGTGGAATGGGTGGCATTGATGCTCTATGACAATGCGTGTGTGTGTGTGTGTGTGTGTGTGTGTGTGTGTGTGAAATATTTCTCAAGTCATGTCTCCCTAAAAAATTCTTTATTAGCAATTTGAATAATTTACATATATATATATATATATATATACTGTATATATATATATATATATATATATATATATATATATATATATATATATATATATATATATATATATATATATCAGCATAATCATCTGTTCCCTATCTTTGTGACCCTCAGATTTCCCGTGCATGCAATTGCCTTGTTCCACCCCGATCAAGCACGTTCTGAGGATTTCACTAGCTCAGCTAATTCCATTCCTTCTCATGCACTAGCAAATGACTGCAAATCCCAATGCTGTATGGAGACTACAATTTTAGGGGAAGGGATCTTCTTTTCCTTCATTCCCCACCCCCTGCCTTTGATATTCATTTCAATTTTGACTCTATTTTTTTTTACTTGCAAATCTGGGAATTAATTCCACTAAATGTGATCTATATCTCCATCATGCAGAGAACAACACAGTCAGTTATCTACCAGCTTTAATGTTCAAGCAAAACTGAATTTTTAAGCTATGGCTTTCCTTCTTACAAAGTCAACCTGCTGCTTTACATATTTTTTAAGGATTAAAAAATGTGCTTTGACTGATATTGTGACTTTTTCAGCCTGTACAACATAGGATGGAGGCCATCTAGAAGGTCAAAGAAGTGTGTTTTCTCTTTTATCTTGAGGGCTATGTAAATTCAGTGACAGCTTCCTGTTCAAGGACCATATCATCCAGTTCTTTTTCTTCACTCAAAAACTGAATGTTGAGTGCTTGTCTGAATGTTTTACTATCAGTAAGAATCCTCCAAACGTTTGAGCGAGCAATAATGACACTCTGGCTAAACCTCCTGTCCTTGATAGTTGTCCTCAGAGGTATTATTTTCCTCTCCAAAGAGAGGGATTTTTCCTCAGTTTCTTGAGTTTACCTCCAGGAGGTCTTAATAAACAACCTTTCTTTCTAGGTGTCCAATCTCAGGTCCAGTTGGTGGAATCTGGAGGGGACATGAGAAGACCTGGAGAGTCCCTCCATCTCTCCTGCCAAGCCTCTGGATTCACCTTCAGTAGCTACTACATGGGCTGGATGAGACAAGCTCCAGGGAAAGGACTGGAATATGTCATCGATGCGCTATGACAATGCATAAATTTACTACTCAGACAAAGTGAAGGGACACTTCACCATCTCCAGAGACGATGCCAAAAGCCAGCTGTATCTGCAAATGAACAGCCTCAAAGCTGAAGACACAGCAGTCTATTACTGTGTGAGATACACAGTGAGAGGAAGTAAATGAGAAGCCAAGCAAAAACTGCCTATTTCACACAGTAGCTCTGAAATTTGCCTTTTGTTTCATAGTAAGTAGTCGTGCGACAGATTGGCTGTGATGAGTTGTCTGTGGCAAGATGGCTATGATGAGTTGGCCATGGTGAGTTGGCCATGGTAAATGGTCCATAGCAAGTTGACCTAGATCTGCAGCAGGAATGTGAGTGGGACAAGAAGCTTGGAAAAGACCTGACAGATATGAAACCATTGTAGATTCTCCACAAGCAAATTGCAATAATACAGTAGGTTTGCATGGACACTGAGAGCTTCTGCATCAGAGACAAACTCCTTGTGTATCTAATCACATTTGGCGAAATAAATATTCAGTTAGTTTAATTCAATAATGAAGATGCCTTTAGACCCTGAGCCTGATGGCTCCCTTCTACCTGCTTTCCAAAAGAGGGCAGCAGTGTCCAACAAACTGACATTCCCCACTTAACACAAATAAAAGTGGGGTTTCAGCTGTTGGCCAGATGGTTTTGCCTCCTGCTTCCAAACTATCACTCCTCAGGCCCCTGAAGACCATTCTTTCCCAAGAGACTTTCTCATAATTCTTTTTTTAACCTCTGAAATAAAATTGTTCCCCTTTCTTCCTTTTTCATCTGCAGACCAAATTTCATATGTCTGGAAAAAGTTCATCTCTCTTGGTTCAATATCTGCCCTCTTTGTTCACTCATAACTATGGATGGGGTGACAGAAAGATGCAGAAAAATGTATTTGGGTGGAACAAACAAAGCGTAGAGAGGAAGAGAAGAGAAGAGAAGAGAAGAGAAGAGAAGAGAAGAGAAGAGAAGAGAAGAGAAGAGAAGAGAAGAGAAGAGAAGAGAAGAGAAGAGAAGAGAAGAGAAGAGAAGAGAAGAGAAAAGAAGGGAAGGGAAGGGAAGGGAAGGGAAGGGAAAGGAAGGGAAGGGAGGGGAGGGGAGGGGAGGGGAGGGGAGGGGAGGGGAGAGGAGAAGAGAAGAGAAGAGAAGAGAAGAGAAGAGAAGAGAAGAGAAGAGAAGAGAAGAGAAGAGAAGAGAAGAGAAGAGAAGAGAAGAGAAGAGAAGAGAAGAGAAGAGTGGGGAGGGAGGCAAGGAAAGGGAAGGGATGGGAAGGGAAAGTCTGCTATACCTATTTTTATGTGGAGGGATGGAAGAAAAGTTGTCCTGCTTATGGAAATAAATAACAACCACAAAATAGTTATCAGCTGTTTATGTGCATCTCCATCTATGTGCATATTAGAGCACTAGACATTATTTATCTGCCAGTTCTTATATTCCTTATACTCCTCAAATGATGCATCCAATTGAAATTTCAAGATGACTTTGCTTTTTATCAAATCAACTTGTTGCTACACATATTTCTTAAGGATTAAGGGGGAAAATGTCCTTTGAATGACGTGGAAGTTTTTAATCATGTCTTCAATGTAGGATGAAGGAACTCTAGCAGGTCAAAGCAGTATGCAGCTCTTTTATCCTGAGGGCTATGTAAATTCAGTGACAGCTTCCTGTTCAAAGGAACCATATCATCCTTCTCTCCTGATGCACTCAAAATCACCAAGATTGACTGCTTGTCTGAATGTTTCCCCATCATTAAGGATCCTCCAATCTTCTGAGCGAGCAAAAATGGAACTCTGGCTACACCTCCTGTCCTTGTTAGTTGTCCTCAGAGGTATTTTTTGCCTCCAAAGAAAGTGGCTATTACTCAGTTTCTTGTGCTTACCTGCAAAAGGTCTTATTAAACAACCTTTCTTTCTAGGTGTCCAAACTGAGGTTCAGTTGGTGGAGTCTGGAGGGGATGTGAGAAGACCTGGAGAGTCCCTCCGTCTCTCCTGCCAAGCCTCTGGATTCACCTTCAGCGACTATTACATGGGCTGGGTTAGACAGGCTCCTGGAAAAGGCCTGGAATGGGTGGCACAGTTATGGACTTCATATATTTACTACTCTGACAAAGTGAAGGGACGCTTTACCATCTCCAGGGAAAATGCCAAAAGCCAGCTGTATCTCCAAATGAGCAGCCTCAGAGCTGAAGACACGGCAGTCTATTACTGTGTTAGAGACACAGTGAGAGGAATTAAATGTGAAGCCAAGCAAAAACTGCCCATTTCACCCAGCAGCTCTGCAAACCTTTCTAACAAAAACAACTTAATTAATTTGGATTCTCCCTTCATGTCTTCATTCTGCATTTCAACTCCATCCACTCAATCTATAGGAATGATCCTCTTTTTTATGTAATGAACACCACATTTCAATTTCATACTCAATCCAGGTTGATATTTACTCAGTCTATTCATTCCTGACCCCCACCCACTGAGTTCACCACCCATATTTCTTAGACCTTAATTTAGTAACCTTATCGTTCATTTATGTAAATTCAATCAGGAGAAATATTTGGTGTTGTAGATGTGAAAACCACAGTCACAAGTCCAACTTCTGGGCCAGGATTGATTGCCACCTACTCCAGATTTTTGAATTTTAGATATGATAGTCCTTTTGTTGTTGTTAGCTGCAAAGTTGTGTCCGACCCATCGCGACCCCATAGACAATGTTCCTCTAGGCCTTCCTGTCCTCTACCATCTTCTGGAGTCCATTTAGGCTCACACCTACTGCTTCAGTGACTCCATCCAGCCACCTCATTCTCTGTTGTCCCGTTCTTCTCTTGCCCTCAATTTTTCCCAGCATTAGGCTCTTCTCCAGTGAGTCCTTCCTTCTCATTAGGTGGCCAGAGTATTTGAGTTTCAGCTTCAGGATCTGGCCTTCTAAAGAGCAGTCAGGGTGGATCTCCTCTAGGACTGACCGATTTGATCACCTTGCAGTCCAAGGGACTTGCAGGAGTCTTCTCCAGCACCATAGTTCAAAGGCCTTAATTCTTTGGTGCTCAGCCTTTCTTATGGTCCAACTTTCACAGTCATACATTGCAACTGGGAAGACCATAGCTATACAGACTTTTGTCTCTGCTTTTTAGTGTGCATGATAGTCCTACATTTATTTAAAATTAAATCAGGACAACTAGTTAGTGTTGCAGACGTTAAAATACAACATTCTACTTGTGGACCGAGTCTGATGGACTGAGACTGATGCACTTAAGCCATCTTTCTTATAAACTGGCTTTAACTTCCACATGAAACTCAGATGCAAATGAAGTCACTGAGCTGTTTCTCCTTTAAATAAACGCAAACACACAAATGGGCATCACAGAGCCAACAGTGTCATTGCTCTAAAGGAAAAGAGCTTTCCTTACTGTGCAATGGATCTTGCCATTCTTTGTCTTCTTTGCATAGTAGCAGCTCCTGTGTGTGAGTATCTTCCAGGTAGACCTGAACAATGAGATAAAAAAAGAGGGTTGCATACTAATTCCTGCTTTGTCATTCATTTAGATGTCCACTCCACCATCCTACTTGTGGAATCTGGGCCAGGAACAGTGAGCCCTGGAGGATCCTTCAAATTAACTTGCAAAGTGACAGGGGACTCTGTCAAGAAAGTATACTGGGAGTGGGTCCGCCAGGCTCCAGGAAAAGGATTGGAAATGGGTGGGCCAGATAGACTGGTATAATGATAACTGGAGGATATACTATGCCTCATCCCTCCAAAGCTGGACAAGCTTGTCTGCTGATGACTCCCACAACGAGTATTATTTGACAATGAGCTCCCTGACAGCTGCAGACTCAGCCACATATTACTGTGCACGAAGGCCACAGTGAAATATAGCAGAGGAGGAAGTGTGAAAACTTCCTAGGGCAATATAATGGGATGACCTTAAAAAATTCATCTGTCCTCTGCAATTGGCTTGACCGTATTGTCCCAGAAAACCAGTTCTGCCTGGTGTACAATGCCCAACTAACCACACAGTGAGGTGCAGATTTACAAATGCTTTATTCTGCGCAGAAGAAAGGACACAGGGGGATCATTCACAATAGGTCTGTGTAATAATACACTTTTTGTAGATACTTCTCCATAAACCCACATTAATCCCATCCCTGTTAGGTCATCCTATGACCTTACCAAGGTGTGTTAATATTGCTTAGCTTGCATTTGCAATGTCCAGCAGTCATCAGCACATTTGCCTCTAATTTCCAGTAACAAGTGATACATTATGTTATCATTAGTATATTAGCTCCCCCAAGTCCCTCTTTTCTTAAACCGTTCCCTGTGACATATCTGTAAAATAGCAATAGCACTTAGATTTATACACCACTTAACAGTGCTTTACAGCCCGCTCTAAGTGATTTACAGAGTCAGTATGTTGCTCCCAACAATCTGGGTCCTCATTTTCCTGACCTCAGAAGGAGTCAACCTTGAGTCAGTGAAAATTGAACTGCTGGCAGTGGGCACAGTTTGCCTGCAATACTGCATTCTAACCACTGGGAAGGAAGGAAGGAAGGAAGGAAGGAAGGAAGGAAGGAAGGAAGGAAGGAAGGAAGGAAGGAAGGAAGGAAGGAAGGAAGGAGGACCCCCAACAATGTAGGTCCTCAATTTACCAACCTCGGAAGGATGGAAAGCTGTGAAAATTGAGCTCCCTAACTGTGTTCAGCCAGCAGTCAGCAGAAGTAGCCTAACCAACTGTGCCAACACGGCTCTTTTATATTTATTTATATATTTAGGTTGCCTGTGCATGCAATTGCCTTGTTCCAGCCCAATGAAGGATGTTCTGAGGATTTACTAACCAAGATAATTCCATTATTTCTCATGCACTAGCAAATATCTGGAAGTACCAATTCTCTATAGAGACTACAATTTTAGGAGAGGGGTTCTTTTGTACTTTGAATGACGTGGATGTTTTTAAACATGTCTTCAAAGTAGGATGAAGGAACTCTAGTAGGTCAAAGCAGTATGCAGATCTTTTATCCTGAGGGCTATTTAAATTCAGTGACAGCTTCTTGTTCAAAGGAACCATATCATCCTTCTCTCCTGATGCACTCAAAATCACAAAGATTGAGTGCTTGTCTGAATGTTTCCCCATCATTAAGGATCCTCCAATCTTCTGAGCGAGCAAAAATAGCACTCTAGCTACACCTCCTGTCCTTGTTAGTTGTCCTCAGAGGTATTATTTTTGCCTCCAAAGAAAGTGGCTATTCCTCAGTTTCTTGTGTTTCCTTGCAAAGGTCTTATTAAACAACCTTTCTTTCTAGGTGTCCAAACTGAGGTTCAGTTGGTGGAGTCTGGAGGGGATGTGAGAAGACCTGGAGAGTCCCTCCATCTCTCCTGCCAAGTCTCCAGATTCACCTTTAGCAGCTCCTACATGCACTGGGTGAGAGAGGCTGCAGGGAAATGACTGGAATGGGTGGCACATATATGGTCTTCAAATATTTACTACTCAGACAAAGTCAAGAGATGCTTCAGCATCTCCAGGGATGATGCCAAAAGCTTGCTAAATCTGCAAATGAATAGCCTCAAAACTGAAGACACAGCAGTCTATTACTGTGGAAGAGACACACTGAGAGGAAATATTTTTGAAGCCAAGCAAAAACTTCCCATTTCACCCAGCAGCTCTTAAACATCCCTTTGGAACAATATACAACTCCATTAATTTGTATTCTCCTTTCATGTCATCATTTTGCACCAACCTTCATCCACTGAATTTATAGGAATGATCCTTTTTTTAATGTACTGAATACCACATTTCAATTTCATACTCAGTCCAAGTTGATATTTATTCAATCTAGTCATTCCTGACCCTCTACCTATGATTTCACCACCCATATTTATTAGCCCTTAATTCAGTAAAGTTAGTATAAATTTATCTAAATTTTGTTGTTAGTTGCGAAGTCGGGTCCGACCCATCGTGACCCCATGGACAACATTCCTCCAGGCCTTCCTGTCCTCTACCATCTTATGGAGTCCATTTAAGCTCAGGCCTACTGCTTCAGTGACTCCGTCCAGCCACCTCATTCTCTGTCGTCCCCTTCTTCCCTTGCCCTCAACCTTTCCCAGCATTAGGCTCTTCTCCAGTGAGTCCTTCCTTCTCATTAGATGGCCAAAATATTTGAGTTTCAACTTCAGGATCTGGCCATCTAAAGAGCAGTCAGGGTTGATCTCTTCTAGGACTGACTGGTTTGATCACCTTGCAGTCCAAGGGACTCGCAGGAGTCTTCTCCAGCACCATAGTTCAAAGGTCTCATTTCTTTGGCACTCAGCCTTTCTTATGGTCCAACTTTCACAGCCATACATTGCCACTGGGAAGACCATAGCCTTGACTATACGCACTTTTGTTGGCAGGGTGATGTCTCTGCTTTTTAGTGTGCTGTCTAGATTTGCCATGGCTTTCCTCCGCAGGAGCAAGCATCTTTTAATTTCTTGGCTGCAGTCCCCATCTGCGGTGATCTAGGAGCCCAAGAAAATAAAATCTGTCACTACCTCCATTTCTTCCCCATCTATTTGCCAGGAATTTAATTTATCTAAATTAAATCAGGACAAATACTTGGTGCTGTACATATTAAAAGCACAGTGGCTGGGATGCTTTTATAAATTGAACATACATTTCTTATAAACAGGATTTAACTTCCCCAAGAAAATCAGATGCAAATGAAGTCACTGAGATGTTTCTCTTTTAAATAACCACAGACACGCAAAAGAGATTCAGAGAGCCAAAGGCGTCATTGCTCTAAAGGAAATGAGCTTTTCTTACCACCCAATGGTTCTAGCCATTCTTCTTCTTTGCTTAGTAGCAGCTCCTGTGTGTGAGTATTTTCCAAGTAGACCTGAACAATGAGATAAAACAAAAAAATAGAATTGTGTACTAATTCCTGCTTTGTCATTCATTTAGATGTCCACTCCACTGTCCAACTTGTGGAATCTGGGCCAGGAACAGTGAGCCCTGGAGGATCCTTCAGATTAACTTGCAAAGTGACGGGGGACTCTGTCAAGAATGTATACTGGGTGTGGGTCCGCCAGGTTCCAGGAAAAGGACTGGAATGGGTGGGCCAGATAAACTGGGCTGGTAGTAAGTGGATGATATACTATGCCTCATCCCTCCAAAGCCGAACAATTTTATCTGCTGATGACTCCCACAATGAGTATTATTTGACAATGAGTTCCCTGACAGCTGCAGACTCAGCCACATATTCCTGTGCAAGAGGTCCACAGTGAGAGAAAGCAAGGGAGGAAGTGTGAAAAACCTCTGAGTCTTTGCAGGATGAAACTTTATGCATTCACTTAGTTCTTCTTTAAAGCTGTCATTCTCTGCAGAGAGGAACAAGCTACTAATACCATGTTAACAAGAAGTACTACTAGAGTTGCATCTGGATCCCAAGAAGTTGTCCAACATGTATCCTAATTTACAGTCTAAATGTTAGAGGTGTGGTAGTTTAGAAGCTACTTATTTTCACATGTGGTGGACTTGTAGAAATATAAAAGCTTTCTGGATTAAAGTTTGGTGGAACATTCAAAAGATTTTTAAGAGAAAGATAAAGTTTTCCCCGCAATTGTTTTTATTGGGTATTGTTGTAGATTGTGATGTTAAAGAAACTAACTTGATGTTGAACATGATAACGGCAGCACGAGTACTGGTGGGACAATATTGGAAGAAGGATAGTTTGCCCACTGTAGAAGAATGGGTGTTTAAAGTTTCGAATCTTGCAGAAATGTCTAAGATTTCTGCTTATTTGAAGGATCACTCACAGGAAAGATATATTTCAATTTGGAGGAGATGGATAAATTATATTCAAAACAAATATGGGACTAAAAAGTTCCATTTAGCTTATGAGTAGATTTTAGTGGGATATTGTTATTGGTACGTTGTTTGTAGTTATGTCAAAGGGGAGTTAAAGCGCATTATGAATTTGGTTAATTGTATATTATGCATAATTTTTATTTAGAATATGATTATTGTAACTATAATCCTGTATTTAGCTCTGGGAAGTGGGGGGGAGGGAAGTGGGTGGGTTTGGGGTGGGAGGGATTTGGGGATATATTGTAAAATTTTGTATTTGTAAAACTCTTTAATAAAAAAAGTACTACTAGAGTTCAGTGTTACTATTGATATTCAGATAGAGAAGGGTTAAGAGATGCAGTCCTCTGTTATTTCACCTTTTCCCGTTCCTCCTTAGTATGTCCAAATGTGCATTGGTTTTCAAACAAGGACAGTATGGGCATGGTGTGGTAGGAATGGAAAGAATCTGATCAATCCCTATATTAATATTTTTCTTGATAGCTAACAGTCTCATCAAGGTTGTACTACACATTACATCAGTGACAATGAGCATCTTGCTGGTTCTTAAGAAATGTGCTTATAGTTTACACACACACACACACACACACACACATACAGACACACAGACATATTATCAATTGAATGGATACATTAAATGAATATTTATGAAGCCTAGTATCAATGAAGAAATATATTGCATTATTTTATTTTTATTTATTTCTTGAGATGGGCTATTGAGCTCATTCCTTTCAGCCTGGAACTACTGGACATCTCCTGGAGATCGGAAACATTGTCCTTAGCCCTGTTTCCTTTCCCACATAATGATGGTTTAGCCTTTAGCCTGATGGTTTTCTTTTACCTGCTTTGCAAAAGAGGGCAGCAGTGTCTAACAAATTGACATTCTCCACTTTACAAAAAATGAAAGTGTGGTTTGAACTGTTAGCTTGGTGGTTTTTCTCTGCAGCTTCAGAACTATTACTCAACTGGTCCCTGAAGACCATCCTTCCCCAAGAGACTTTTCATAACTTTTTTCTATAAGGTCTGAGACACAATTATTTCTCTTTCTTCCTTTTTCATTTTCAGACCAAGCTTAAAATGTTTGAAACAGTTCCTCTCTCTTCATTAATTGACTGCCCTCTTTGTTCATTCCTAACTGTGATTGGAGATGAAAGAAAGATGCAGAAAAAATATATGTGCACGTAAGAAAGTGGGCATATATTTAATATCGGTGAATGTTTACCCAGAGAGTGCCAATGGAAGGGAAGGGAAAGGTCCCAATCCCATTTTCTATGGGGAGAAAGAGAAGGAAAATTGTTGTCTTGCTGATGAAAAGAACACAAAATGGTTCTCAGTGGTTTACATCTCTATCATGCAGAGTAGTAGAGCACTAGACACTAGTTATCTGCCAGTACTTATATTCCCCAAATGTTCAAATGATGCATCAGGTTGAACTTTCAAGATATGAATTTCCTTCTTACAAAAGCAATCTCTTGCTTCACGTGTTCCTTAAGGATTAAAAAAAAATCCGCTTTGATTAATGTTGGGAGTTTTTAAGCATGTCTTCAACGAAGGATGAAGGCACTATGGAAGGTCAAAGCAGCCTGCGTGTCATTTATCATGAGGAATATGTAAATTCAGTGACAGCTTCCTGTTCAAAGAAGCCATATCATCCTGCTCTCCTGCTACACTCAACATCTTAAAGGTTGAGTGCTTGCCTGTTTTCTCATCCATAAGAATTGTGCAATTTTTGAGCAAGCAAAAATGGCATTCTGGCTAAACCTCATGTCCTTGTTAGTGGTCCTCAAAGGTATTGTTTTCCCTTCCAAAGAGAGAGGTTATTCTTCAGTTTCTTGGGTTACTTGCAGGAAGTCTTATTAAGCAACCTTTATTTCTAGGTGTCCAATCTCAGGTTCAGTTGGTGGAGTCTGGAGGAAATGTGAGAATACCTGGAGAGTCCCTCCATCTCTCCTGCCAAGCCTCTGGATTCAACTTTGGTGGCTTCCACATGGGCTGGGTGAGACAGGCTGCTGGGAAAGGACTTGAATGGGTAGCATTCATATACACTGATTCCAGTGGAAAGTTCTACTCAGACAAAGTGAAGGGGCGCTTCACCATCTCCAGGGACAATGCGAAAAGCCAGCTGTATCTTCAAATGAACAGCCTCAAACCAGAGGACACTGCTGTCTATTACTGTACGAGAGACACAGTGAGAGGAAGTGAATCTGAAGCAAAGCAGAAACCATCCATATCTCAATGACATTTTCAAAGTTCACCCAATAACCAGATCTTGAACTGATATATAACTATTGTGAGGAATCATGCAAAAGCACCATAAACAATGACTTTCCTGAAAAGATTTCACAAATAAAATGATAAAGACAGAGAGCCGGAAATGAAAAAAAAAGTGACATATGATCATTTTTCACACTTATGACCTTTGCAGCATCCCCATGATCAAAATTTTGATGGGGACTGGTTCATATTTATGAAGATTGCAGTATCCCTGGGATATGCAGTCACATTCTGTGGCCTTTTGACAAGCAGTCAGCGAAGAAGCTAGATTCACTTAACAATTAGTGTATGTTACTAACTTAAGAACTGCAGTGATTCACTTAACAACTGTGGCAAGAAATGTCATACAATGGGGCAAAACTCACTTAAAACCTGTCTCGCTTAGCAAAAGAAATGTCGGGCTTAATTTTGGTGGTAAGTTGAGAATAGAATAGAATAGAATAGAATAGAATAGAATAGAATAGAATAGAATAGAATAGAATAGAATAGAATAGAATAGAATAGAATAGAATAGAATAGAATAGAATAGTAAGTTTATTGTAACTTTAAATGTACATTAATCAACACACATTAAAAATGAGATTTTGTTGCATACAACTCTCAAAGGGTAACCACCTCCAATATGCACTGCATAAACATGACAAAAATAATAATTACAAATTATTATTGTATTGATTCATTCACAGTTTTGGATTTGTGAATTTCATTGATCCTTTAGGAGAATTCAGCCCTGGCCACATTTTAGTTGGTGAGCAAGACATGTTAGCATTGGAAATATTTTGTTTGAGGAAAAGATAAGGCTAATTTTTTAGACCTCTTCAAATGAGAGGATCAGAGTAATTGGGAGAATTAGAGCAAGAAGACATTGGACTGGCTGTAACACATCATTGTGAGGCTAATAGGAAGAACGAGAGAAGGAATATTGGCCTTGAAATAACAAAGAAACCAAAATCCATGAATACTTAGATTCTTACTTTGTCTTTGGTATATACATACATATACATATACTTTGGTATTTGTTTTCTGAGGTTTTCGCGGGTGCCTGTATGTGGATCCTTGGTTTTTCGGGTTTTTCCCACGTAGAATTAAAGGTGTAGGCGCAACGTTTCGACGGAATCCCATCCGTCATCATCAGGCTTCTGCTTCCTTCTTCTGGGAGAAGCATGTGGCTCTTGCTCTTTGTTCCTCTTTTTTAAACTGCCAGAGGGGGTGTGTTCTGTGGAGGTGTGCTCTGATTGGGTAGGGGACCAAGTGTGTTCTGATTGGGTGGGAGTGTGTTTTGAATGGTGGGTGTGTTCTGATTGGGTGGGGGTGTGTTCTGAGTGGATGGGCTGGTCTCAGCTGCCAGCTCCAGAACTGAGCTGGTGAGTTGTGCTGCTTTTGTTCGGCTTCGTGTTTGTGGTGGTGCCATGTTTTTATAGTGGGTGTCAGTTTGCTTATTGTGTGGTTTGGAGGGGTTTAAAGTGGCTGATGTTGCAGCTGTAGTTAGGTTTCTGTTTTGTGGTTGTGTGTCTTTATCGTTGTGGGTTCGGATTTGCTTTTTGAATGGTTGTGTGGTGGTGATGTCATGTGATGTTATCATGAGTTTGGGTCTGGTATCATTCTTGGTGGTTGGGCTTCGTCTGTCAATCAAGGCGGGTTTCCAAATGGCTGGTAGACGAGAGGTATCATCTCGTTTATTCATGCTGTGGGGGCGTTTTTCTATCTCAATGGCTTCTCTGATTATTCTGTTGTTAAAATGTTCAATTTTGGCGATAGTTTTGGTTTTTTTAAAATCAATTTCATGTCCCGTGGCTTCAAAGTGTTGGACCAGGGATGAAGTTTGTTCTCCCTTTCTGAGTGAGTTTTTGTGCTCTTCAATGCGTGCACTTATTCTTCTGTTGGTCTGTCCGATGTATGTGGTGGGGCAGGTGGTGCATGGGATTTCGTATACTCCTTGGTTTTCTAACCCAATTATGTCCTTGGGGTTTCTTAGGATGGTGGATATTTTTCTGTCTGTGTAGAATGCTGTTTTGATGTTGTGTTTTTGGAGGACCTTGCTGATTCTGTCTGTGGTCCCTTTTAAGTATGGGAGGAGGGCTTTGCCATTTTCTTGTTCTCTGTCTTGGGTTTTTGTGGGTGTCTCTCTTTGGATTAAGTTGGTAATCGTGTTTCTTTGGAATCCATTGGCTGTTAGTACATTAGTGAGAGTGTGTAGTTCGGTTTTTAGGTGTTGTTCGTCAGCTAGGTGTTTTGTTCTGGAGATGAGTGTCTTGGCTACGGAGTTGATCTGTGCTGGGTGGTGGTGTGAGAGTGCGTTCAGATAGCGGTTTGTGTGTGTTTTTTTATGGTAGATAGTGTGTCCTAGGGAGCCGTTGGATTTCTTGTAGACTAAGACATCAAGGAAGGGAAGTTGATTGTTAGCTTCTGTTTCCATGGTGAATTGTATTTTGGGGTGTAGGCTATTGAGGTGTATGAGGAAGTCATCCAGTTTTTCTTTGCCGTGTGGCCAGATTACGAAGGTGTCATCTACGTATCTGAGCCAGAGTTTGGGTTTGTGGTTGGATTTTTCCAGAGCGAGGGTTTCAAAGTGTTCCATGTAGAGGTTTGCGATGACAGGTGAAAGGGGTGATCCCATGGGTGCTCCTACCATTTGTTTGTATCTTTGTCCATTGTAGATGAAGTATGTGTTAGATAGGCAGTGGTTGGTCAGATCTAGGATGTGTTTTGGGGGGTTGTATTTATTTAGGATAGCTGTCAAGGCTTCTTTGATTGGCACTTGGGTGAAGAGGGATACAACATCGAAGCTCACAAGTAGGTCACAGGGCTGTAAGTTTAGTTTACTTATGATCTCTATGAATTGGAATGAATCTTGTACGTGTGAGGTGATGGAATTTGCATAAGGCTGTAGTTGTTTGGCAAGAAATTTGGCTAGATTTTGTAGAGGTGAGCCTATGGAGCTGACTATGGGTCTGAGTGGGGTTCCTTCTTTGTGTATCTTGGGCAGACCATAGAGCTTAGGACATCTGGATGATTTTTCTCTGGGAATGATTGTTTTCTGGATCTCTTCACTGATGGGTGTGGCTTTTATTTTTGATTTTGTGGTTTTTTCCAGGTAGGTGGTGGGATCTGTCTTGAGGAGTTTGTATGTGGAGTCTCGGAGTAGGTTGGATAATTTGGTATGGTAGTCAGATGAGTTCATTACCACCGTGGCGTTGCCTTTGTCTGCTGGCAGAATGATTATGCTGGTGTCATTTTTTAGGTTAAGTAGTGCTGTCTGTTCCTCTTTGGGTAAGTTGCTTTTGGGTGGTTTGCTGGTGCAGAGGATGTTGGTAACTTCGAGTCTGATTTTGTTGGCATCATCAGGGTTAATTTTGGTCAGGCTGGATTCGACTCCGCATATAATGGTTTCCGTGGGAATGTGTTTGGGAGTGACTGCAAAATTAAATCCTTTAGACAGGACGTTGGTTTCGGCTATGGTGAGAATCCTATCTGAGATGTTGTGCACAGTTTGTTTCATGTGTTGCTGTGGGAGAGGAGGGGTTTGTTTCTGGCGTTCCTTTAGTCTTCGGAGTTTATTGGTGTGTGTGTCTGTTTTGTAGGCAGTCTCTGTTTCAGCTCTCCAGACAGCGATTTGTTTGAATTTGTCCCAAAGTGTGGGGTGGATCTTGTTGCTGAGTTTGAGGTGAAGTGTGAGGAGGTCTCTGTTGATTCGGTCCAAGAGGAATCTTTTTGTGTGGAGTTCGTTTCTGATTAGGGCCAGTTCTGTTCTTATCAGGATGCGTTTGATGGCTGCAGAGTTGGAGTGGAATTTCAATTGGAAGGATGTGGGGATTAAATTTTGGTCTCGGCAGTTGCGTAGGAATGTGAGGTCACACAGGATGGAAGCTCTTCGTACTTCGAGTTTTTCGTAGGTCTTGGTTAGCTGGTAGATTTCCTCCCCGTAGAGGTAAGATATTTGTTTTCTGAGGTTTTCGCGGGTGCCTGTATGTGGATCCTTGGTTTTTCGGGTTTTTCCCACGTAGAATTAAAGGTGTAGGCGCAACGTTTCGACGGAATCCCATCCGTCATCATCAGGCTTCTGCTTCCTTCTTCTGGGAGAAGCATGTGGCTCTTGCTCTTTGTTCCTCTTTTTTAAACTGCCAGAGGGGGTGTGTTCTGTGGAGGTGTGCTCTGATTGGGTAGGGGACCAAGTGTGTTCTGATTGGGTGGGAGTGTGTTTTGAATGGTGGGTGTGTTCTGATTGGGTGGGGGTGTGTTCTGAGTGGATGGGCTGGTCTCAGCTGCCAGCTCCAGAACTGAGCTGGTGAGTTGTGCTGCTTTTGTTCGGCTTCGTGTATATGTATGTATGTATGTATGTATGTATGTATGTATGTATTTATGTATGTATGTATGTATGTATGTATGTATGTATGTATGTTTTCTGAGGTTTTCGCGGGTGTTTGTATGTGGATCTTTGGTCATTCGGGTTTTTCCCCGCATAGAATTGAAGGTGTAGGAGCAACGTTTCGATGGAATCCCATCCGTCATCATCAGGCTGGTGGCTTCAGCTTCCTTCTTCTGGGAGAAGCATGTGGTAGTGGCTGTTTGTTCCTCTTTTTTAAACTGCCAGAGGGGGTGTGTTCTGTGGGTGGAGGTGTGCTCTGATTGGGTGGGGGATTAGGTGTGTTCTGATTGGGTGGGAGTGTGTTTTGAATGGTGGGTGTGTTCTGATTGGGTGGGGGTGTGTTTTGAGTGGGTGGGCTGGTCTCAGCTGCCAGCCTTAGACCAGAGCTGGTGAGTTGTGCTGCTTTTGTTCGGCTTCGTGTTTGTGGTGGTGCCATGTTTTTACAGTGGGTGTCAGTTTGCTTATTGTGTGGTTTGGAGGGGTTTAAAGTGGCTGATGTTGCAGCTGTAGTTAGGTTTCTGTTTTGTGGTTGTGCGTTGTTATCATTGTGGGTTTGGATTTGCTTTTTGAATGGTTGTGTGGTGGTGATGTCATGTGATGTTATCATGAGTTTGGGTCTGGTATCATTCTTGGTGGTTGGGACTCGTCTGTCAATCAAGGCGGGTTTACAAATGGCTGGTAGGCGAGAGGTATCATCTCGTTTGTTCATGCTGTGGGGGCGTTTTTCTATCTGAATGGCT
>NC_139517.1:5907908-5947908 GCF_947247035.1 Vipera ursinii | reverse complement strand
GTACCAGCCTCATGTCTCCTCCCGGGCCGCAAAAACCAGCCAGGAGGGGCACGGGTCCAATAAACAGGTGGTGGAGCTCAGCCTCCCCATAATCCTGTCCACATCATCAGGGGAAACAGAATCGAACTCAGTCCATGTTGTTGTTGTTGTTGTTGTTGTTGTTGTTGTTATACATTAAGGAAATCACGGGCAGCTTCCTGTTCAAAGGAACCATATCATCCTGCTCTCATGCTACACCCAAAGAGACAAATGTTGAGTGCTTCCCACAGAGAGGGCCTCCTCAGGGTGCCACCGATCAGAGAATGTCGATTGGTGGCCCCCAGGGGGAGATCCTTCTCTGTGGGTGCTCCGGAGCTGTGGAATCAGCTACCGGTAGAGCTCCGGATGGCGCCCGATCTTCGCTCCTTTCGTCGCGATCTCAAGACATTTTTGTTTGTACAAGCTGGCCTAGCCTGATGGGGATCGGTGGGGTTGTTTTATCTTTGGTCTTTTAATTTTATCTTGGGGTTTTTAGAATTGTACTTCTATTGTTTTTATCTAGGGCAATTGTTTAATCTCTTTTTAATGTTTGTATTTGCTATTTTATTCTGCCCTGTGAACCGCCCTGAGTCCTCAGGGAGAAGGGCGGTATATAAATGTTATTAAATTAAATTAAAATTAAATTCTCTGGATGCTTTGCAGTCAGTAGGAATCCTCTGAGCAAGGAAAAATGGCTCTCTGGCTAAACTTTATGTCTTTACTCGTAGTCCTCACAGGTATTGGTTTCATTTCCAAAGAGATGGTTTACTCCTCCTTTTTATATTTTACAATATTGGGTCTTATTAAACAACTGTTCCTTCTAGGTGTCCAATCTCAGATCCAGTTAATGGAGTATGGAGGGGACGTGAGAAGACCTGGAGAGTCCCTCCATCTCTCCTGCCAAGCCTCAGGATTCACCTTCAGCAGCCATAGCATGTGCTAGGTGAGACAGGCTGCAGGAAAAGGACTGGAATGGGTTTCTCACATAGATACAACTACCACTTACTACTCAGACAAAGTGAAGGGACGCTTCACCATCTCCAGGGACAATGCCAAAAGCCAGCTATATCTGCAAATGAGCAGCCTCAAAGCTGAAGACACAGCCCTCTATTACTGTGCTAGATACACAGTGAGAGGAAATGAATCTGAAGCAAAGCAAAAACTGCCCATTTCACAAAGCAATTTTGTATATTTCTTTTGCATTAGAAATACAGATTCATTAATTAGCATTCTTCCCTCAGGTCTTCACTTTGAAGTTCAACCTTCATTCTTCTTTACAAACAAGACTCTTCTTTTTATTTTCTGACAATCAGCCCCTCACCTCCCATTTCACAATGAATGATACTTAGTCAATCTACTTATTCCTCAACACCCCCTCCTTCATTTCACTGCTCACATTTCTTCATACCCTTGACCCATATTCATTTCTTTGAAATATTCAGATTTTGTTTCTTACTGTCATTTAAGTTACTGCTTGTTTTTTTACCTGTCAACCACACTGCTGCCCAAAGCGTTTCCCTGGTAATTACCAACTTAGTTTTCCATCTTCTTTTCTTACCTCTAATAGTTCATTCAATCTCCCTTCTATAAATGTATATCCACCATCTTTGGATGTGTACATAGTTGATGGAAAAGCTGTACATTTAATAACTGGGAATTCTGTAGGAAATATCTACAGTGGGTAGAGTGTACCAACAGGGAGGTTAGTACAAGATAAACAGGTCCAACTTCTCCCATGAGGCAAAGTTCAGGAACTGGATTGCATAACCATCAAACTGTAGCATCGATAATGGCTACCAGAGATTCCTAGATAAGAACTGCTACCTCTCATCCCTTGATCTAGAGTCTTGAGCCATGGTGGTGCAGTGGTTAGAGTGCAGTACTGCAGGCTACTTCTATTGACTGCTGGCTGCCGGCAATTTGGCAGTTCAATCCTGACCAGCTCAAGGTTGACTCAGCCTTCCATTTTTCCATCCATTTTGGTAAAATGAAGACCCAGATTATTGGGGGCAATAGGCTGACTCTGTAAACCACTTAGAGAGGGGTGTAAAGCATTATGAAGCTGTATATATATTGCTACTTTCCTTCCTTCCTTCCTTCCTTCCTTCCTTCCTTCCTTCCTTCCTTCCTTCCTTCCTTCCTTCCTTCCCAGGCAAACTCTGATTCTGGCTAGCTCAAGGTTGATTTAACCTTCCAAAGTCAGTAAAATGAGGACCCAGATTGTTTGGGGCAATAGGCTGACTCTGTAAACTGCTTATAGACAGGGGTGTAAAGCACTGTGAAGCAGTATATCAGTCTAAGTGCTATTGCTATCCCATGTCAGTCAGAGTTGGAAGGGACCTTGGAGGTCTTCTAGTCCAACCCTGTGCTTGAGCAGAAAACCCTATACCATTTCAGACAAATGGTTGTCCATTTCTCTTGTCTCTTCTTCTGCACCCACAAGCTCTGAAGGCAAGCCATTCTACTGGTTTACGGTTCTCACCGTTAGTTCTAGGTTGCTTCTCTCCTCGATTAATTTCATGTTTTTCATCCTTATTTTCTATGAGCCGAGCTAGGACAAAGGAAAAAAACAAGGCAGCCTTACCTATCTCTGTAAAAGGAATCCTGATCTCCTTTGGACCATAGTGCCTGATGGCTTTATTAGAAAGATGAGAACTTTGCCCTCTCCAAATTCTCCAGACCAGTAACCTTCCCATGGTTATTTCTGATGAGGAAATGAAAGAGCAGTTTTGCTTTCTCATTGTAGCTGTTTTGATCTTTAATGGCTCAGCCATGCCTTCTTCCTATGCTTATTTCCTCTCTTTCAATGCACGCATCTCCCCTGGATATCCAGACCTTTAACACCAGGGGTCCCTATTGTCCCACGGAATTGGATCGATCATAGGGGGAGGGGAAGGCAAATCACATCAGGATTTTGTGATGAGATCTCAATTTTAAGCCTAATTATTCCCTTGGTTGCTGGCTTGAAAATTCACAAAATTTCACAGATCATCTCGAGGTGGGGCAGTGGTTACAATGCAGTATTGCAGGCTACTTCTGCTGATTGCTGGCTGCCAGCAGTTCAGCAGTTCGAGTCTCACTGGCTCAAGGTTGACTCATCCTTCCATCCTTCAGAGGTCAGTAAAATGAGGAGTCAAATTGTTGGGGGCAATAGGCTGACTCTAAACTACTTAGAGAGGGCTGTAAAGCACTCTGAAGAGGTGTATAAGTCTAAGTGCTATTGTTACTGTATCCCATGTCGGTCAAGTTTCTCAAGAAGCTGCTATTGTCTTCACAAAACCAAAGCTGAGTTCAGTATAGTCCTTCTTTCTTGAACATAAAGCAAACTGATTTTTTAAAATATGTTTTATTATTATTATTACACAATCACCTTAATATTTGGTAAACATCATGTTGTCTGGGTTTATTTTTTTTTTTTGAAAAAAAGAACAAAAAAACAATCAGTAACAATTAGTTTCTATAATTCTATAGTCCACATAATAGCTTTTTTGAGTTCTCTTCTTCCAAAAAAAATATTCTTTTTTGCCATCCTTGAATTAATACAATTCTTATTATTTGGATAAATAACAATTAAATATAGTCATTTTTTCCTAATATTTCTGCAAATAATAACTACATTGATATAAAACTTCTTTTCTTACCAATCATCTTGATTGCCTTATCATAGATCCTGTTTAAAATTCTTATTTAAATTTGCTTTCCCCAGAATATTCAAAACATTCTTACTACTTAAGATTTTCATTACACACAAGTATTTAAGTCTTTTTCCTCATACAGGCCATCCCAACATTTTTACGTTTCTCATATCTTAAAAAAAGAGAAAAAATCAAAGAAAAAAGAAAAGAAAAAGAAATAAGAAGATAGTATACTACTTAAAATACATATCCTTCTTAGACTAATGTACATTTATATCCAGAATCTTTCTCTTCTTTTTAACCATATTCAAGGGCAAACTGCATTTTTTTTTAACACCACAAAGAAACTTATTCAACTTTTTCAAAGAAAATGTTTGGTGGTGAACTGATTTCCGGGAAACCACAAAGTCCCATTTCTGGGGTAGGTAGGACTCACTGATTGAGTTAATCTACTTGCAGAACTACAAAATGGAAGCAAAGAGAAAAAAGAAGATCAATTAGTCCAGATTCCATAGTCCTATATTAATCCAAATTAAATCAGGACAAATAGTTGGGGTTTTAGACGTGAAACCACTGTTGAAGTTCTATTGTGGACTAAAACTCATTGATTGATTTAAGCCACTCTACTCATTCCCAAGGCACCATCTCTCATTTCACCCTCCATACTTCTTTGCATATATGAAACCACAATCAAAGTCCCACTTCTGGGCTAGGACTGACTGATGGACTTAACCTACATTCTTATAAACTGGTTTTAACTTCCACTTGAAACTCAGATGCAAATGAGGTCACTGAGCTGTTTCTCCTTTAAATAATCAGAGTCACACCAAGGAGCATCCCAACCCCAAAGGTGTCATTGCTGTAAAGAAAGGTTGTATTTCTCACCGTCCAATGGATCTTGCCATTCTTCTTCTTCTTTGCTTAGTATCTGCTCCTGGGTGTGAGTATCTTCAAGGTAGACCTGAGCAATGAGAGAAAACAAAAGCAGACTTGTGTACTAATTCCTGCTTTGTCATTCATTTAGATGTCCACTCCACTGTCCAACTTGTGGAATCTGGGCCAGGAACAGTGAGCCCTGGAGGATCCTTTAGATTAACCTGCAAAGTGACGGGGGACTCTATCAAGAATGCGTGGTGGGAATGGATCCGCCAGGCTCCAGGAAAAGGATTGGAATGGGTGGGCCAGATAGATTGGGATGGTAGTAAATGGAGGATATACTATGCCTCATCCCTCCAAAGCCGAACAACCTTGTCTGCCGATGACTCCCGCAATGAGTATTATTTGACCATGAGCTCCCTGACAGCTGCAGACTCAGCCACATATTACTGTGCACGAAGGCCACAGTGAGTTAAAGCAAAGGAGGAAGTGTGAAAAACCTACTTGCTTCTTGGTCCTTGCTTGAAGAGACTTTTATGTTTTCACATTAATGGACTGAGGTAACTTAGTTCTTCTTTCAGGCTACCATTGCCTGCAAAGGTGAACAAGTTATTCTGCTAGCTCAACAACACATAGTACTAGACTTCAGAATTGCTGCTCCTATTCAGAACAGCACATGGCATGCTATTTGCTTCTCCTTTCTTTTCTTCTCCTTTCGTTTCTTTTCTCCTATTTATTTTCTGAAGAAGTGGCTGCAACATCCTGGTCACGGAGAAGGATTAAGAGATACAGAGCCCTGAAAGTTGGGTTGTTTAACAAGGTCTAAGAGTTATATTCCGATTCTCTTCAGCATATCCAGATCTGTATTGTTTTTTTTAAACTATTAGAGTATGCAGATGGGATTTGTATTATATGTAAGATCGTTAATGTTAATAGTTAAACAGTTGTATTATTTGTGAGGTAAACACCATGACAGCCGAACACGTGGGAGTTTTGACAGCTGTCAAAACCTCCCCAGCGAAGGCGCAGGCGCAGCCAGTTGACAGCTCTCCACTGTCAACACAAGCACAGAACCACGCACGCGCCCAGCCACGTGGACGAAGGAGCTGTCAAACACAGACAACAGCAGATTGGCTCCGGAATCCCGGCGGGAGAAGAACGGCCGCTGATTGGACTAGCCGGCCGGCTGCCAGCTATAAAAGTACGAACCCTTAACACCTGTTTGTCCGATTCCAAAATAAACTAGTTGATGTTAGCCTGCTGTCTCTTAGTGGTTTTTCAGCCACTTCAGGATTGAAGGATGGAAAGAATCCAATCAGTCACTGTAGAGAATTCTACTTCATTGGTAGCAATTACATCAGGGCTGAGCTGCACATTACATCTAAGTAATATGAGTATTTGCTAGCTCTAAGGAAATAAGTGCATATATTTAGAAATGTGTATGTATCCGTGTGTGTGTGTGTGTGTGTGTTGTATATTGTTTGCTTTATCAATTAAATGGATATATTAAATATTTTCAAAATGACACTTTGAAAACTACTTTCCAAGTGAATAAATATATCATACTATTTTTATTTACTTCTTGAGGTGGGGCTATTAAGCTCATTCTATTCAGCCTGGAAACTCTGGAGAACTCCTGGAGATCAGAAGCATTGTCCCACACGGTGTTTCCCCCCCCCCCCACATAATGAAAGTGTCTTCGGACCTTTAGCCTGATGGCTCCCTTCTACCTGCTTTGCAAAAGAGGGCAGCAGTGTCTAAAAAACTGACATTCTCTACCTTACTGAAAATGAAAGTGTGGTTTCAGCTGTTAGCCAGATGGTTTCCTCTGCTGCTTCAGAACTATCACTCAACAGGTCCCTGAAGACCATCCTCTCTCAAGAGACTTTCTATAACTCTTTTCTACAAGCTGTAAGACACAATTATCTCCCTTTCTTCCTTTTTCATTTTCAGACCAAACTTGATTCATTTGAAACAGTTCCTCTTCCTTGGTTCACTGCCTGCTTCCTTGGTTCACTGCCTTAAAAGAGCCCCATGATCTCCCTTTTCAGGTTACACCCACTAACACAAAGTTGGAGCATGTTCCTAGATCCTTTCCTTATCAATTCCCTCCATTCAGTAAAGGGAGCAAAAAAAAAAAGATCTTGTGGCTAAATTTGTTGTCCTTTCTAACAGTCCTCAAAGGTAATTCTTCCTTACCTACTCAGTTCCTTTTCATTTTGATTCTTGTATACAGGAGAGCTCACTGAAACTCCTTCCATTTTAGGCGTCAAAGCTGAGGTCCAGTTGGTGGAGTCTGGAGGGGATGTGAGAAGACCTGGAGGGTCTCTCTGTCTCTCCTGCCAAGCTTCACCTTCAGCAGTTCTAGCATGAGCTGGGTGAGGCAGGCTCCAGGGAAAGGTCTGGAATGGGTGGCCTACATAAGCTCTGGTTCCTCTACTATTTACTACTCAGACAATGTGAAGGACCGCTTCACCATCTTCAGGGACAATGCCAAAAGCCAGCTGTATCTGCAAGCAAAGAGTCTCAAACTTGAAGACGCAGCAGTCTATTACTGCACAAGAGACACATTGAGAGGAAGTGCATCTGAAACAAAGCAAAAACCTACCATAAACTGAGGAGAGAAAGAGAGAGGGAGGAAGGAGAGAGAGGGGGGGAAGAGAGAGAGAGCGCTAAATAACAGCAATGGCAAAAAGTTCTGCTCTCAAAAAATCTTTAGAGATACAAAAATGTATTCCTTAATTAGCATTCTTTATTCTTTTATTCTGTCATGTAAAAGTGAGATGGGCAGCTGCATACGTCAAACAAGTAAGTGAAGATTAAAATAAATAGTATAAGGGCTATAGAAATTTAACATTTTCCTTGAGTTTTTTATTTTTTCTTTCTTTCTTTCTTTCTTTCTTTCTTTCTTTCTTTCTTTCTTTCTTTCTTTCTTTCTTTCTTTCCTCCTCCTCCTCCTCCTCCTCCTCCTCCTCCTCCTCCTCCTCCTCCTCCTCCTCCTCCTCCTCCTCCTCCTTCTTCTTCTTCTTCTTCTTCTTCTTCTTCTTCTTCTTCTTCTTCTTCTTCTTCTTCTTCTTCTTCTTCTTCTTCTTCTTCTTCTTCTTGCTCTTCTTATGGCTTGACCATTGTTAACTGATTTGCTGTGTTAGAACATATTATGTAAAATTGCAAAATGACCACACAAAATCACAAGAAAAAAAAAGAAGTCAATTTATGAAATCTGTACAATTGCCAAGTTAAAAAACAAACTAATAAGGAACACTTCACAAGATTCCGATATGATTTTTGGTTCCAACTTTGTGACTTGAATGTTTTCGTATAATTTAATGGTGAATTTCAAATAGAATAGAATAGAATTCTTTATTGGCCAAGTGTGGTAGGACATACAAGGAATTTGTCTCAGATGCGTAAGCTCTCAGTGTACATACAAGTAATAGTAATAAATCATGATCATAAACAACATAAAATACATTCATCATAAATCATAAAATACAACACTTCATAAATCATCATAAATAGTGCTTTATAGCCTGTTCTGCACTGTCAATTTAGGTTTCCTCAAAATAAGATGGTCAGGGTAATAATTGTAGAACAAATATTCTGAATTCAGATGTACCTTCTTTTTAATGTTTGGTCTCTAACATGGCTAATGAAGGAATTTTCAATGTATGATTTCTTTCTCCAACCATCTTCTCCATAAAGCTATATCGGAGTTCAGAACAGATATTTCTGGCTAACTGCATCTGAAATTTCTGCCCAGTGAGAAATGTCACATGCACACTTTTTTTTTTGGACTACTAATGTCCAACATGAAGTTAGGATGTGATTGCTTTAGTTTGACCTTGCAAATTGGTGGGAACTCAAATTCTGTGCTTTGCAAATTGTGATTCAAATCATACTTAATCCATGCTTTCTCTTTGTTACTTAGAAGAGGTTTCTTTCGCCTTTACACAAAAGATATTCCTTAAGCTAATTTAATGTAAAATCCAGTATAGTACTCACAATATATTTTAAAAAGAAAAAAGCTTCATCCTAGCTAACTAACTAACTAACTAACTTCCCTCCACTCCAATAATCTCAGCCCTGACCACATATGTTCCCTGCTGGATCTTGCTTGACCACGAGTTATTTTAAATAAAGCGAAGTTTTATACAGACAAAACACATGGCTGCGCCATGGGTTCATCTTTGTCCCCCATTGTGGCCAACCTCTACATAGAAGAAGTAGAAACCAAAGTCGTAATCTCCTTCACTGGAATTCCACCCACTCAATGGGTTTGTGGATCATACTTGGGTGAAAATGAAAACACAGGAAGTGGAAGCCTTCACCAAACACATCAATTCTGTGGACAGGGACATGAAGTTCTCATGGGAAGTTCTCTCTTAAGGAAAATAGTCTGGCTTTCCTGGACTGTGCAGTACACAACAAAGAGACTTTTTTTATATATACCTAGTGATATGTAAATCGAAAGACAATTTCCCCTTTAAAAGAGGCAGTGGTTTTCCTTTTCAAGCTATACCCATCAACACAAAGTTTGTGCACTTCCCCAAATACTTTGCCATCAATTCTCCTCCAATCCTTTGCAGGGAGCAAGAATGATTCTGTGGCTAAACTTGTTATTTTTACTAGCAGTCCTAAAAGGTAATTGTATCCTCCTTATAGAGTTTCTTTCAATTTTAATTCTTGTATAAAAAGAGCTCACTCAATTTCCTTTCACTTTAGGTGTTCAATCTCAGGTCCAGTTGGTGGAGTCTGGAGGAGATGTGAGAAGGCCTGGAGGGTCCCTCCGTCTCTCCTGCCAAGCCTCTGGATTCACCTTCAGCAGCCATGGAATGCATTGGGTGAGACAGGCTCCTGGGAAAGGACTGGAATGGGTTTCATACATCTATACTGATTCTAGTGGAAAGTTCTACTCAGACAATGTTAAGGGCCGCTTCACCATCTCCAGGGACAATGCCAAAAGCCAGCTGTATCTGCAAATGAACAGCCTCAAAGCTGAAGACACGGCCGTCTATTACTGTGCGAGAGACACAGTGAGAGGAAGTGAATCTGAAGCAAAGCAAAAACTGCCCGTTTCACATCACAGCTCTGAGAAATTCTTTGAAACCTTAGGATTCTTACAATTTGGTCATCTTGCACACCAGGGGGTGCTATTCTCCCATCACTGCAAGGGTGGAACAAGGCTTGGAAATAAAACTATTGTGTACAAATAGTATCTCATTTCCAAAGCAGAGATTTTTTCTGATCTGGGATGCTTAAAAAGTCACCAATTGTACCTCGAGACAATATCACTTCTCAAGAGACCACCGTCTGCTCCGTAAAGCTATATCTGAATTCAAAACAGATATTTCTGGCTAACTGCATCTGAAATCTCTGCAAAGTAGGAAATTTCACATTCTTCATTTTTGGACTACTGAGAGAATGTCCAACATCAAATTATTATGTGATTGCTTTGGTTTGACCTTGCAATTTGGTGGGAACCCAAATTCTGGATCATACAAATTGTGATTTGTACTTTAGTTTGTATGCAGTTAATAAGAGTTTGTTCAAAACAAAACCTAGTTAAGAAAACAAAGGTTACTGAACTTAGTGTGTCATACTTTTTTTAGTTCTGCCTGTTGCATTTTTTGTTTAAACCATACTTAGTCAATGCTTTCTCTCTTTTACTTAGAACTGGTTCCTTTAGCCTTTACCCGAATTACATTCTTTTAACTAATTTAATGTAAAGTTCTATATAGTAATCAAATATATTTTAAAAAGAAAAAAAATCAACCTTACTGTCCTCTAGGTTTATCTTTATTTCAAAATTCCTTTTATAAGAGGTTGATGAACAAACAAGAGCAAATGGGTCGTTTATCCAAAGTGATGTACACATTTCCTGTTTCAATGATCCATATAATTTCCTGTTGAGGTGACACCCACAAGCACAAAACTTGTGCGTCTTCCTTTAGTTTCTCCTCCATTCTTAGAGGGACAAAAAATGATCTTTTGGCTAAAATTGGTATCCTTAGTATCCATCTCTCTCTAGAGTTTCCTTCCATTTTCCCCCCTCTTTGGAGGAGAATATACCAATTATCTTTGTTTCTCCAGGTATCCATTCAGAGATCCCACTGCTAGAATCTGGAGGGAATTTCAGAAAACCTGGAGAGTACCTTCAGCAGTTTGCCTTTGGCAGTTAGGGCCCGCACTGGGTGAGACAATATCTGGGAATGGGACTAGAGTGGGTTGTCTACATCAGCATCTCCTCAACTCCTGTGCACCATTTGGATAAAATGAACAGCACTTCAACATCTCCAGGAACAATGCCAAGGACCATCTATATCTGCAAATGAAGAACCTGAGGCCTGGTGACATCGTGGGTCTATTACTGTGCAAGGCACAATGAGAAGAACAGTATCTGAAGACAGACAAGAACTGGTCTCCAAGTTGATTCAATCTCAGAAGGTTAGATTTGCTAATTAGAATGAAAAAGAGAAGTTTCCATCGTCAGAAAATGGAGTAAAGGGTGGATCTTTAAAAAAAGCACTGTAGGACAAGCACTGTTGGTTGTCAAGAGTGAAAACTTGGTAGCTACACGCCTTCTTAAACTCAAATATGAATGAGGTGGCTGGATGGAGTCACTGAAGCAGTAGGTGTGAGCTTAAATGGACTCCAGAAGATGGTAGAGGACAGGAAGGTCTGGAGGAACATTGTCCATAGGGTCGCGATGGGTCAGACATGACTTCGCAACTAACAACAACAACACGCCTTCTTCTTTTCATCTTGTCATTAGAGTAAGGGGGGAGATGAGCCTTCAAAGGGGTTAGAGAGAACTGATAACAGATAATAGAAGGTTCTCAAAACAATGAGAAGGTGTTTACATGCACTACATGGACATCTGGGAGGGTTGGCTGGGAAAGTCATTGTTATATGCTTTGGTTACATGCCTTAGGATTTCAGAGTTAGTTTTCCTTCACCTGTGCCATGTCGTATATTCAATAAACCAGTAAGATCTTCAGATATGAAAGAAATCCTGGACTTATTTGGATACTGGAGCTGGAAGTTGGCATTGATTACCTAATATCTACAAGCAGAAGATAATGTGGAAAAAGGAATAAATAAAGTGAGAAATGGGTAAAACAAATGAGTAAATTAAAAAAAATAATAATCCTGATAGAAGGCAATGGAACACTTGTCACAATTTTTAGCACTCTGAAATTTGTTTAGAATTTGGATTCAGGAATCAAATTCACCGAATTCTTGTTCTGAAGTTCTGTCCTCATTTAGTGTCCATAGGTGGCCAACCCTTCTCAAAGTTCTTCTTTCATGCAGGTCACTCTTATTTTATTTTATTTTATTATTTTATTTTATTCAATCTACTTTGATTTATATTCAATCAGAATGAGCCTATCAGTGTAATTGCTCTGTGGTGCATGCCTTCTCTCATGTTACACACCAGGGGCGCTATTCTCACACAGCTGCTGGGGCAAAAACCACTGTGTACAAGCAATATCTCATTTCCAAGATGGAGCTTTTCCATATGACATGCTTAGAAATTCACCAAACTGGTCTCAAGGGAATGTTATTTCTCAAGGGACCACAATTTCCTCTTTCCTTTCTTCACAGCAGCTCTGCAACTTGAGTCAGCCCCAGATCCCGGATCAGCCAATGAGGATTAATCACCATCTAGTGAGACCTTTTAGACTCTTTTTCCAGGTAACCAATTAGAGAGTTTGTTTGCAGAAATCTAAAAATTGTGAAAATGGCTTGAAAATTCCAATTTCACCTTCACTGTCGGCAAGGTAGTCTGATTTCAGAAAAAATAAAAAAAAATAAAAACCTGGAATGGAATATTGTCCCTTGGTATCATGGCAGAAGGCAGGAAATGAAACTTCAGAATAATCTTTCTCAATATCCATACTCGCATTAATGATGATGATAACTTTATTGTCACTTTGAATGTACACCAATCGGCATACATCAAAATGAAATTTCGTTGCATACAGCTTTCAAAAGGGTCACCACCTTGTTTGGGGCCCGCTCAAATTTCACATTGTCCATTTTAGTCTCTAGGGAGTGAACGATGGCACACAGGACAGATGGAAATGGGGCTCCATGTGAATTAGCCCTCAAGTTAGCTTGTATTCTGACAACCTCGGCTTCTTTCCTTTTTCTGATGCTGACTCTTCCACCCTTTCCTTAAAGAGGCCTTGCTTTCTTTTCGCCCCTGGAGCACGCTGCCGCCGCCACCAACTCCTCCAAAAGCCTCTCTCTCTTCCTCTGGGCCTGCCGACAGCCTCATCCAGTTCCTTCGCTCCATAAGCTCCAGGTCCTCTCCTCCTCTGCCTCCTCTGGAAACAGCCCTGATTTGCAGTAGAATCCATCACTGGGCTAGCAGTCAGATCTTGCTGCTGGTAGAACAAATTCAAACAGTGCCAACGACTTTTAACAGTCTCACCAACAGTTCCAAAACAACTAGAAACTCACCATGCCAGCAAAGATTGCCGGTCGTATGTCGTATGTTACCTTAGTTCCACCATGTTGCTCAAACACATTAAAAACTTCCTGATCATGTGGCCTATAGCCCTTACTATCCCTCCCAAAACTATTTGCCTTCAAGAGCCAATGCAGCCACAGCCATTCCAGGCGCCGCCATCTTAGCTTTTAACTCACAGAGAAAACATTTTGACCAAAAGAATCTCCTTGGAAAATTAAAATAAGCCCTGTACCCACTCTTTTGGGCAGGGCAATGTCACATGAAATCCTATGGCCTATGCAGCTGATGGGTGTGGGTTGGAAATAAAACTAGTGTCATTAAATATTTTATCATTATGGAGGCATAAAAAAATCTTATGTTATTTCTGCAGTAATTCAGTGAAATTATCTCCAGAAAATTTCACATCTTCGGAGGCTGCATTCTTGTCCAAGAACTTGAAGTTTTCTAGCTATGTATCTATCATATTTTTCTTCTTGTTTTTTTTTCCTCCTTATTAGCTTGCATTAGATTTTATGGGTTTTTTTTAAAACTTGTAGTAAAAATATTATCTATCCATGTATAGTATCTATCTATCTATCTATCTATCTATCTATCTATCTATCTATCTATCTATCTATCTATCTATTATCTAGATTCTAGATAATAGATAGATAGATAGATAGATAGATAGATAGATAGATAGATAGATAGATAGACAGACAGATAGATAGATAGATAGATAGATAGATAGATAGATAGATAGATAGATAGATATCATCTCTACCTACCTCCTACCTATTCCTCACTATGAAGGTAAATGGAGATTCTCAATCATCCAAGCCATGGTTGTCCCAAAGTTACTTTTTTTTTCCAAAAGCACCTTTGAGGCCTCACCCTAGAGTAATGTCTGAGGTGACAGCAGATGTATTTTGATAAATATAGAGTAAACTGAATTCTTTAGAGAATATGAAGTGGTTTATGAGGCTTACTCAAACACCAGAGACTATATTTGGTGGCATTTTTACTTAACATTGTTATTAGCATTACCATCACAGTTATTATTATTTCAATTTCTATGGCTGCCCATCTTGGCAAATCAACACTGGACAAACACTGGATAAAAATGACCTGCAAAATAGCACCCAAAAAGAAAATGGACATGGCCTGCCTTCAATTCCTTTCAGTGTCTTCAAAAGGGCACATGAGAAGGAAAATAAAGTTACAAAGTCTGTTTCTATCGCTAACAAGTCTTTTCAAAACTCTTACCTTGAATCACTTTTGAGACGTGGTGACATTTTGCAAGTCTTTCTTTTAATTGCTCTAATTTAAAGTCTGCTCACTTTTGAAAGAACTGGAAAGCTATTTCAAAATTCCCCTGTGTAGGGAGGGTGCAAGGAAAACGTGGTGAGTGCTAGAGTGCTCTTTTATGTCAACCAATATGTAAATTAAGGGGCAGTTTCCCCTTTAAAGGAGACAGTTGGTTTTCCTTTTCAGCCTACACACACCTCACCACAAAGTTTGTGCACTTTGCCAAGTCATCTCCTATTAATTCTCTTCCATTCATCCAAGGGAACAAACATGATTCTCTGGATAAAATTTATGTGTTTACTAGCAGCCCTTGGAGGTAATGTTCCTGTTACAGCCCTCTCTGTAGTATTTGCTGTTCTTGTAGGTCAGAGATGTCACTGAAATGTCTTTCCTTTTAGGTGTCAAAACTCAGGTCCAGTTGGTGGAGTCTGGAGGGAATGTGAGAAGACCTGGAGAGTCCCTCCGTCTCTCCTGCCAAGCCTCTGGATTCACCTTCAGCAGCTACTACATGGGCTGGGCAAGACAGTATCCAGGAAAAGGACTGGAATGGGTTGCAGATATTGGTAGATCCTCAACTCCAACTCGCTACTCAGACAAAGTCAAGGGACGCTTCACCATCTCCAGGGATGATGCCAAAAGCCAGCTTCATTTGCAGATGAGCAATCTGAAATCGGAGGACACAGGCGTCTATTACTGTGTGAGAGACACAGTGAGAGGAAGTGAATCTGACGCCCGTCAAGAACTTTATCTGTCTCTGAGCAGTGTTGCAATTCTTTTCAGTCACAGAAGTTTGCCCATGAGAACAAAGAAGGACCTTATACATCTGTATCGTAGTAAGTGGGATCTTGGAATAAGTTCACTGAGCTAATTTTGAAATAAACCGCATGGAACCTTCTTTGTAGTTGCTGTGGGAGAAGAAGGAATTTTCCAAGGCTGTAGAATAAAATGAGAAGTGTAAACGAAACTCTTTATTTTCCGAGAGAGGAAGAAATGTGGATTCATTTCTTACATTTGTTGACATGATATCCTCCACAGTAGTTTTGCTAACACTGAAGTCCCACAACTTCTGGAACTTAAAAGAAAAGAGGAACAAAATAAATCCATTGTCTCATCTTGTAGAGCTGTAGATTTTACTCTGTGACTAAAAGAATAACAGAGTTGAAAGGGACCTTGGAGATCTTCTAGTCCAACCCCTTGGTCAAGCAGGAAACTCTATACCATTTCAGAAAGATGACTGTCCAGTCTCTTCTTAAAAAAAACAAAAAACCCTCCAGTGATGGAGCACCCACAACTTCTGGAGGGAAGCTGTTCCACTGATTAATTGTTCTAACTCTCCTTAGTTAATCCTTAGTTCTAGTTTGTTTCTCTCCTTGATTAGTTTCCATCTGTTGCTTCTTTTCCTGCCTTCTGGATATCACACAAAAACTGGTTTTATCATCAAATGATAAAAAAGCATTCACACATGGACACAAGCACTTTTTAATTATTATTTTTAATTTAATATAAATTAAATTAAATTAATTTTTAAAGAGACAGTCGAATGAATGAATGAATGAATAAATAAACACACAAACCATCCTCTTTCTCTTATGTAGATATTAAAGAATTTTTGATGGATGATTGTCTACTTGTGTTTCAAGATTATAAAACAAACATGCAGAATTCCTTGTTATTTTCTCTGTTATAAATCAGCTTATCATATATTTAGCTATTAAGAAATTATAGGTTTGGTCCATTCTCACAGACATGAGTAGAATATACATTTATAGAAATGTGCAAGTGTCTATATGAACAGTATATGTATATGTATATATATATATATGTTTTCTGAGGTTTTCGCGGGTGCCTGTATGTGGATCCTTGGTTTTTCGGGGTTTTCCCCACGTAGAATATATATATATACATATATATATATATATATATATATATATATATACATATATATATATATATATATATATATATATATATATATATATATATATATATGTTTCAAATGTTAACTCTTTAGATTACCTTGCTAGGCCCCAAACATGGGGCAAATCTTTATTTCCTGTTTTCAGCCTATCTTGAAGGCTATCGAACAGGCAGTAGTCACACCGGACAATTCCTATATTTGTGTAAATTACTAACAAAGAATTAAAGGGAAACTGAAATGCATTTCTGACTTATTAGTCGTCATCAGCCAGCCATACCCTTCTGAGATTCGAACCATGGGCTGATTGCATATGAGGCAGTGTTATTTGCCTCTAAGCCACAAGGTCTCTCTCGCTCTGTTAGCTTTTTTTTTTTTTTCATATGCAATCAGCCCATGGTTCGAATCTCAGAAGGGTATGGCTGGCTGATGACGACTAATAAGTCAGAAATGCATTTCAGTTTCCCTTTAATTCTTTGTTAGTAATTTACACAAATATAGGAATTGTCCGGTGTGACTACTGCCTGTTCGATAGCCTTCAAGATAGGCTGAAAACAGGAAATAAAGATTTGCCCCATGTTTGGGGCCTAGCAAGGTAATCTAAAGAGTTAACATTTGAAACATATCTTCCCTTGCAGAAAAAAAAAAAAAAAAAAAAAGCTAACAGAGCGAGAGAGACCTTGTGGCTTAGAGGCAAATAACACTGCCTCATATGCAATCAGCCCATGGTTCGAATCTCAGAAGGGTATGGCTGGCTGATGACGACTAATAAGTCAGAAATGCATTTCAGTTTCCCTTTAATTCTTTGTTAGTAATTTACACAAATATAGGAATTGTCCGGTGTGACTACTGCCTGTTCGATAGCCTTCAAGATAGGCTGAAAACAGGAAATAAAGATTTGCCCCATGTTTGGGGCCTAGCAAGGTAATCTAAAGAGTTAACATTTGAAACATATCTTCCCTTGCAGAAAAAAAAAAAAAAAAAAGCTAACAGAGCGAGAGAGACCTTGTGGCTTAGAGGCAAATAACACTGCCTCATATGCAATCAGCCCATGGTTCGAATCTCAGAAGGGTATGGCTGGCTGATGACGACTAATAAGTCAGAAATGCATTTCAGTTTCCCTTTAATTCTTTGTTAGTAATTTACACAAATATAGGAATTGTCCGGTGTGACTACTGCCTGTTCGATAGCCTTCAAGATAGGCTGAAAACAGGAAATAAAGATTTGCCCCATGTTTGGGGCCTAGCAAGGTAATCTAAAGAGTTAACATTTGAAACATATCTTCCCTTGCAGAAAAAAAAAAAAAAAAAAAAAGCTAACAGAGCGAGAGAGACCTTGTGGCTTAGAGGCAAATAACACTGCCTCATATGCAATCAGCCCATGGTTCGAATCTCAGAAGGGTATGGCTGGCTGATGACGACTAATAAGTCAGAAATGCATTTCAGTTTCCCTTTAATTCTTTGTTAGTAATTTACACAAATATAGGAATTGTCCGGTGTGACTACTGCCTGTTCGATAGCCTTCAAGATAGGCTGAAAACAGGAAATAAAGATTTGCCCCATGTTTGGGGCCTAGCAAGGTAATCTAAAGAGTTAACATTTGAAACATATCTTCCCTTGCAGAAAAAAAAAAAAAAAAAGCTAACAGAGCGAGAGAGACCTTGTGGCTTAGAGGCAAATAACACTGCCTCATATGCAATCAGCCCATGGTTCGAATCTCAGAAGGGTATGGCTGGCTGATGACGACTAATAAGTCAGAAATGCATTTCAGTTTCCCTTTAATTCTTTGTTAGTAATTTACACATATATATATATATATATATATATATATATATATATATATATATATATATATATATATATATATATATATATATTAGAAATGCATTTCAGTCTCCCTTAATTCTTTGTTAATAATTTACAAAAATATATGAACTGTCCGGTGTGACTACAGCCTGTTCGATGGCCTTCAAGATAGGCTGAAAACAGGAAATAAAGATTTGCCCCATGTTTGGGGCCTAGCAAGGTAATCTAAATAGTTAACATTTGACACATATCTCCCCTTGCAGAAAGCTAACAGAGCGAGAGAGATCCTGTGGCTCAAGAGGTAAATACACTGCCTAATGTGCAATCAGCCCAGGTTCGAATCTCAGAAGGTTATGGCTGACTGATGAAAACTAATGAGTTAGAAATGCATTTCAGTCTCCCTTAATTCTTTGTTAGTAATTTACACACACACACACACACACACACACACACACATACACACACACACACACACACACACACACACACTCATATACTGAGTGTGAGTGTCTGTCTGTGTATATTTAATGGGAAGGGACTCATGCTTCAGCAGAGGGTTGGACTAGAAGATTCCAAGGTCCCTTCCAACTCTGTTATTGTGTTATTCCTGTTACAAAACCTTCCCTAAACTCAGAAGTGCTGTTCTGTTCATGTTCTGTATCTAAAGTGTCTTTCTCAAAAATTGTTAGTGTACGTTCACCATCTGAAACGTGGAATCAATTTGTGAATCATACCCATCATCACAATGAGAAGCTCCTTTATCTCAACCAATATGTAAATTGAAGCACATTTCCCCTTTAAATGAGACTTTTCAGGCTACACCCTCTAACACATAGTTTGTCTAATTTCCCAAATTGTCTATCAATTATCTTCCCTTCATTAGAAGGAGCAAAAATGATTCTGTGGCTAATCCTGTTCTTTTTAATAATCCTTGGAGGTAATTCTTTCTGACCGATTCACCTGCTTTCCATTTTAATTCTTCTACACCGAAGTGTTCACTGAAATATCTTTCTTTTTAGGAGTCCAATCTGAGGACCAGTTCCTGGAGTCTGGAGGGGATGTGAGAAGACCCGGAGAGTCCCTCCATCTCTCCTGCCAAGCCTCAGGATTCACCTTCAGCAGCTACGGGATGCACTGGGTGAGACAGGCTCCAGGAAAAGGACTGGAATGGTTTGCATGGATATTTACCGATTCTAGCAGTATTTTCTACTCTGACAAAGTGAAGGGACGCTTCACCGTCTCCAGGGACAATGCCAAAAGCCAGCTGTATCTGCAAATGAACAGCCTCAAAGCTGAAGACACGGCCGTCTATTACTGTACAAGAAATCCAGTGGCACAATTGTCACAGTGAGAGGAAGCTAAACAAAAAACAAAAAAAAAATCCTTTTTTCAGAGCAGCTCTGCCACTTGATTCAGTCCCTGTTTCTGAGTTAGTCAGTGAGAAATGAAATAATAACAATAACCAGGGCTTATTTTTTTCTCATAGAACGCTCAGAACGGAGTTCCGGCACCTTTTTTGGATGGAACCTTGTAGGGTAGGTAAGGCGGGTTGTATGACATGTGTGAGTTCCGGCACCTTTTTCTTTTACAAAAAAAGCACTGACAACAACTATAACAATAATAATAGTAACAGCATTATTAATAAGAGTTCCACCAATTATACTCTCCCTGTGGGCTGAGAAGCCCTAATCAATCACTTTGCATTCTCCAAAGAATTCCATTTGCTCTGTGATTGGAATGTGAAAAAAAAAATACTCCTGAACAACAATATGGGGGCTTTTTATGTTCTGTCTCCAATCTGTGTCTTTCAAAATGTTTTGGGGCAACTTGATTATTTTATTTATTTATTTATTTTATTGGATTTATATACCGCCCTTCTCCCGAAGGACTCGGGGCGGTGTACAGGGCAGTTAAAACACAATATACAAGGTTAAAAATAAATTAAATTAAATTAGCCCCAACAAGTAAATCACATTCTAAAAATGTAAAATCCCAAACCCTCAGTCCAGGCCGGCAAGCTCAAATAACCAAGTCTTCAGGTCACGGCGAAATGAGCGAAGGTCGGGAGCCATCCGGAGCTCAACAGGGAGCTGGTTCCAGAGGGCAGGCACGCCCACAGAGAATGCTCTCCTCCTGGGGGCCGCCAGTCGGCATTCCCTGGCCGACGACACCCTGAGGAGGCCCTCTCTGTGGGAGCGCACAGGACGATGGGAAGTTGACGCTGGCAGAAGGTGCTCCCGTAAATAATCCGGACCCATGCCATTATCTGTTACTCTGTACCACTTTGGGAAAAGGATGAAATTTGGCAACTCTTTCTTTTCATTATTTTATTGTAAACCAGTCCTTTCTCCCATAATTTCCCATAAATTCCCATAAAAACATTAACTTTGTGGACAGGGGCATGAAGTTCATATGGGAAGGTGTTAAGGAAAATAGTCTTGCTTTGCTGGACTGTGCAATGCACAGCAAGGTTTTTTTTTTTATACCTAGTGATATGTAAATCAAAGCACAATTTCCCCTTTAAAGGAGGCAGTTGGTTTTCATTTTCAGGCTACCCCCACCAACACAAAGTTTGTGCACTTCCCCAAATCTTTTGCCAATCTTTAGAGGAAACAAAAATGACCCTTTGGCTAAACATGCTGTTATCCTTAGTAGCCATTCTCAGAGGTACTATAACTGTTTCCTCTCCATTGTATTTCTTTCCATTTTAATTCTTTTGTAAAAAAAAGAGCTAATTGATGCTCCTTTCATTCTAGGTGTCCAATCTCAGGTACAGTTAGTGGAGTCCGGAGGGGAGGTGAAAAGACCTGGAGGGTCCCTCCGTCTCTCCTGCCAAGCTTCTGGATTCACCTTCAGCAGCTACTGGATGGCTTGGGTTAGACAGGCTCCAGGGAAAGGATTGGAATGGGTGGCCTACATAGGTACTCGCTCATCACCTTCCACCTACTACTCAGACAAAGTGAAGGGCCGCTTCACCATCTCCAGGGATGATGCCAAAAGCCAGCTGTATCTGCAAATGAGCAGCCTCAAAGCTGAAGACACAGCCGTCTATTACTGTGCGAGAGACAGAGTGAGAGGAAGTGAATCTGAAGCAAAGCAAAAACTGCCCGTTTCACATTGAAGCTCTGCGAATTTCTTTGAAACCTTAGAATTCTTACAATTTGGCGTATGCCTCCCTTGGTCATCTTGCACACCAGGGGGTGCTATTCTCACACAGCTGCCCGAGCAGCAAGGCCATGGAAATCCGACCAGTGTGAGCAATAATATCTCATTTCCAAGGCACAGCTTTTCCATGCTTAAACATTCACCAAATAGATCTCAAAAGAATGTGTCTACTCAGGAGGCCACAGTTTCCTCCATGAAGCCATGTCTGGGTTCAGAACAAATATGCATTGTGAAACTGTAGATGTCTGAAGTCTTTGCAAAGTAGAGAATGTCAAATTTATTTTTGGACCGCTGAAAAAGTGTCCAATACGAAGCTACGATGTGATCGTTTTGATTATGACCTTGGTATTTTGTGCAAATTCTGTGCCTTATAAATTGTGATTTATGCCTTAATTTGTATGCAATTAATATGAATTTCTTTCAATATATAAGTCCATGCTTTCTCTTTGTCCCTTAGGACTACTTTCCTTAGTCTTAACCCCCAAAAACTATCTCTTACCTATTGTAAATCCTTTTGTACAGACAATACGTTTAAAAAGAAAAAGCTTAGCCTTGACTATTTTGTGAATTTCAAAATCACCTTTCTAAGAAGCTCAGCAAAATTGATTTGAGTGTTTGATACAACTTTGACACTAGATTGTGTATGTACAATTCAACTGTGGGTTTCAAATTGTGCCTTATGACTTTTTCTGCATTGTTCTTTTGTGTTTCTTCAAAAGAACATGGTCAAGGGAATAGTTATGGATCAAATATCCTGAATTCAAATGTACCACATTTTTCATATTTGGTCTCCAACATGACAATTTAAATAATCTTCAGCATATTTTTTTTTAAAAAAAAAAAATCAGTTCAAGAACCCTTTCTTGAAATGATGAGACTATCAGATCTTGGTTTACTTAAAGGTAAAAGTTTCCCCTGTTCAGATGTGTCTGACTCTAGGGGTGGTGCAAATCTCCATATTTTAACTGAGGGAGCCAGCATGGTGCAAAGATAATACCATGGTCATGTGGCCAGCATGACTATATGCAAGGTGCACCGAATGTTGTTCCCTTCCCAACAAAGTGGTACCTATTTATCTACTTGAATTTTCATGTTTTCGAACTGCTAGGTTGGGAGGGACTGGGGCAAGTAATAGGAGTTCACCCCATCGTACGGCACTCAATCTTGAACCTGGCCTGTCAGCTTTCCAGCTGTGTAAACTGGGTTCTTCCGAGGTACTCCCAATAAACACCAAGGTGGACTGTTCCTAAGACTGAACCTCATTTGAAATCCATGTGTGAAATCTACAGTATATCCAAAGATATATACACAAATGCAATCAGGTGGCTCTTTTATGCCAGATAGACACAATTTCCTCCTTAAAAGAGCCATATGGTTTTCCTTTTCAGTCTACACACAACAACACAACAAAGTTTGGGCACTTTCCAGAATTATTTCCTATCAATTCCACTCAATTCATTAAAAGAGAAAGAATGATTCACAAAGGTGAAATCTGACATCCTTACTAGCAAACCTCAGAGATAATTCTTCCCCCTCTGAAGAGTTTCCTTCCACTTACTCTTCTTGTGTACAGGAGATTTCTTTCAAGCACCTTTCTTTCTAGGAGTGTAGTCAAAGGTCCACTTGATAGGATCTGAAGGGCTCCTGGAGAGTCCCTCTATGTCTCTTGACTTGCCTCTAGATTAGCTGTTGTATCCCTTACATGAAACGCATTGGAGAGGCACCTGCAAAACGGCTACAATAAATGGCACAAATCAAGGTCCCTATATTATATAATAGGGACGTGGTGGCTCAGTGGGTTAAGACGCTGAGCTTGTTGATCAGACGGTTGGCAGTTTGGTGGGTCGAATCCCGAGTGCCACGTAACAGAGTGAGCGCCTGTTACTAGCCCCAGCTTCTGCCAACCTAGCAGTTCGAAAGCACATAAAAATGCAAGTAGAAAAATAGGGACCACTACGGTGGGAAGGTAACAGCGTTCCGTGCGCCTTTGGCATCTAGTCATGCCGGCCACATGACTACGGAGATGTCCTCGGACAAGCGCTGGCTCTTTGGCTTTGAAACGGAGATGAGCACCGGCCCCTAGAGTCGGAAACGACTAGCATGCATGTGTGGGGGAACCTTTACCTTTACTTTATATTATATAATACATGGATAACTGGAAGAGATGTTTCACCATCTCCAAAACCCAATTCTATCAGAAAAGGAACAAATTTAAAAAAGAGGACAGGGCTTATTATTTGACATTTGAAAGTGAGACATGTAAAGTCTCTACCAAGAAACCTAAAACCAATTGCCCTGAGGGGCCCTTTTATAACAAGCAATATGTAAATTGAGGCACAATTTCCCCCTTTAAAGCTCATGGTTCCCCTCCTCAGGCAACACCCACCAACACGAAGTTTGTGCATTTCATTTTAGAAAACCTTTCCTGTCAATTACGCTCCATTCATTAGAGGGAGCAACAATGTTCCTGTGGCTAAATTTGGTGTCCTTTCTAGCAGTGCTCAGAGGTCATTTTTTCCTAACTTTTCAGACACTTTTCCTGATAATGCTTGTATGCAGGAGAGCTCACTGAAACTCCTTTCATTTTAGGTGTCCATTCCGAGGTCCAATTGGTGGAGTCTGGAGGGGATGTGAGAAGACCTGGGCAGTCTCTTCGTCTCTCCTGCCAAGCCTCTGGATTCACTTTCAGTGACTATCACATGAATTGGGTGAGACAGGCTCCAGGAAAAGGACTGGAATGGGTAGCATACATAAACAAAGCCTCCAGTACTATTCTCTACTCAGACAAAGTGAAGGGCCGCTTCACCATCTCCAGGGACGATGCCAAAAGCCAGCTGTATCTGCAGATGAACAGCCTCACAGCTGAAGACACGGCCATCTATTACTGTGCGAGAGACACAGTGAGAGGAAGTGAATTTGAAACAAAGCAAAAACCTGCCATTCGTCAGAGCAGCCCTGCAAGTCCATTCAGCCTCAGAATAGGGCTGCATTTTTCAATGAGGAGAGCCTGAGGAAGCTGCCTGGTTGCTCTGTGGAAGCTGTTTTCCAGCTGAAGGGGATAGTTAAAATGAGAGTGAGAGAGAAACTCCTAGAAGACAGAAATGGCAAAGTGCTCTCAAGAAATCTTTAGAGTTACAGTGTTGTATTCCATATAGAACTCTTTATTCTTTTATTGGATTTGTAGTTCAGTCCTCAGATCTGCCGCCTTCCAACTTTTGTGCATGTATGAGTATCTCTCTCTCTCTCTCTTTCTTTACACACACACACACACACACACACACACACACACACACACACACACAGAGAGAGAGAGAGAGAGAGAGAGAGAGAGAGAGAGAGAAGTTTAAATATATTTAAAATCATACCCTCCTCTAACACTAGAAATGTAGCCAGGTAGTAAAATAAGGATGCCCTAAATGCTAATAATTTATTATAGGGTGAAACCAAGGAAGGGGGCAGAAGCTGAAATATAAGGCTCTTCTCCTCCCCTCCCTTCCCCTTCCCTTCCTTTCCAACCCATTTGTTCTTCTTCTGCTGAGAACTTTAGGACTCTTTTGTTCTACAGAGCTTACTGGAAGAAAATATAAAATAACAAAGATGGTTTGAATATTCCAGTTTTAACTTCCCTGCTTACAAAGTGTTGTGGCTTCAGGGGAAAAACCAGCAATAACAACCTTGAATTAAATGTAGCCCTTTAGTATCATGGCAGAAGGCAGGAAATGAAACTTTATGATCATCTTTCTAAATATCCAAACTGCCACACAAACATTGAGGAAACATCTGGACCTAAATAATCTCCTTGGAGAATTAGGAAGATGCCTCCCCTCCTCACTTTTGACACTGGGGGGCAATGTTGTCACATGAAACCCCATGGCCTCTGCACCCAGTGGGGGGCAGGGTAGGGAATAAAACAAGTCTCATTAGATATTTTCTGATTGTACAGTCACATTTCACATCTTCAGAGGGCATAATCCTCACTATGAAGCTGATATATCATCTCCGTTTCAAAGCCGAAGAGCCAGCGCTTGTCCGAGGACGTCTCCGTAGTCATGTGGCCAGCATGACTAGACGCCAAAGGTGCACGGAACGCTGTTACCTTCCCACCGGAGTGGTCCCTATTTTTCTACTTGCATTTTTACGTGCTTTCGAACTGCTAGGTTGGCAGAAGCTAGGACGAGTAACAGGCGCTCACTCTGCTACGCAGCACTCGGGATTTGACCCGCCAAACTGCCGACCTTCTGATCGACAAGCTCAGCGTCCTAATCCACTGAGCCACCGCGTCCCTTGTATATATGTACGCGAAGAGATATTTTATTATGTGTGGTAGACATGAAAAAATAGCTTAAAAGGTTATGGATACAAATTTGCCCAGTGATTCAGAAGTAAGACTAATGGACAGGCACTTAGAAAAAAAATTGTGAAACTCTTATTTATTTATGTAATTTATCTCCTGCATCTCTCAATGATAAGGTCAATGTGGGTAGCTTTGAAACAGTAAAAAGATAGATAGATAGATAGATAGATAGATAGATAGATAGATAGATAGATAGATAGATAGATAGATAGATAAAAAGGTAAATATAGATTTAATTGCAATTATAATTATAAAGCTATGTAAAATCTAGAAGCAAGGAGACAGAGTCTGATGAATGAGATCTTCTTGTTACCCCCGACAACCACTTCCAGGAGTAAGCAGTCTTCTCATGGCTGGATTCATAACAGGCCCCTTCCGCTGGGGCAAGTGGGACAGGCGAGCCCCATATGGACAAGATGGCTCCTCGGGAGCATTTCATATATGAAAATCGCAGGGATCCTATCGTATGCTCAAATTGGAAAGGCTTGGCGCCATCCACAATGGAGGAATGGTTGGTGAAGATAAGGGAATTTGTGGAGATGGCTAAACTAACTTTTTTGATCAGAAAGAAAATTGAAGTTCAGAGCTGAATGGAAATTGTTTATACAATTTTTGCATGAAACAGAAAAAAAAACCAGATTTTCATGATTTGTGTACTTCTTTTTGCTGCGGAAGAAATCAGAAGCTACTTTTTGTTATTTATTTTCATTTTCTCTTTCTGCATTTTTCCTTCCTTCCTTCCTTCCTTCCTTCCTTCCTTCCTTCCTTCCTTCCTTCCTTCCTTCCTTCCTTCCTTTGACTCTTTCTTTCTTTTTTTTTCATTTTCAACTAAAGATCACCTGTGTAAGGCTCATGTAAGGAAAACTATGAGAAAAATGCACGGAGAAGCTCTTTTATCTCAACCAGTATGTAAATGGAGGCACAATTTCCCCTTTAAAAGAGTCAGCTGGTTTTACTTTTAAGGCTACACCCACCAACACAAATTTTGAGCACTTCCCCAAATCCTTTCCTACCTGTATCAATTCCCCTCCATTCATTAGAAGGAGCCAATATGATCCTGTGGCTGAACTTGATGTTATTGCTTGCATCCCTTGGAGGTAATGTTTCCCTCTACATATCTTTTTCCTTCCAACTGTTGTTATTGTATTTACAAGACCTCATTGGAACATCTCTATTTTTAGGTGTCAAATCTCAAGTCCAGTTGGTGGAGTCTGGAGGGGAGTTGAGAAAACCTGGAGAGTCCATTCGTCTCTCCTGTCATGGCTCAGGCTTCACCATGAGGAACTATTGGATGAATTGGGTGAGACAGGCTCCAGGGAAAGGATTGGAATGGCTTGCAGCAATGGGTACAACTCAAATTTACTACTCAGACAAAGTCAAAGGGCGTTTCACCATTTCGAGGGACGATTCCCGCAGTGAGCTGTATCTGCAAATGAACAATCTAAAACCAGAGGACACAGCTGTCTATTACTGTGCAAGACACAGTGAAAGGAAGTGGATCTGAAGCCAGTCAAGAACTTTCATAACCTCTGAGCAATTCTCCAAATTGATTCAGTCCTATAATTTTGAATTTGTGTATTAGCAGAAAGAAGGACCATATGAATCTCTACACTAGTAAGTGGGATCTTGGAGTAAGTTCACTCAGCTGATCTTGGAAGAAACCACATTGAAGAAGGGAAATTTTATGGCTATAGAATAAAATGGGACTCTTAAAGATAATAGTTTAATTTTCTTTAAAGGCAGAAATATGGATTCATTTCTTAAATTTCTTCCTTCCTCTATTGTTTTGAAATTGCATTCTTTTTCATTCTCTCCACATCGCCAACTCTCCTTAGTTTTAACTGCTTCTTTTTCATTCCTTCAACATTTATAGTCCCCTTTCTTTCTGTCAGTGTTGCCAAATATTTTCATTCTTTTCTACATGGTTTTTTTTTTAAAAAAATCATTCCTCATTTATTAACTTTTATTCAAATTCAAACTGCTAAAATCCAAATCTTTCTCCTTTTTTCATTTTTTCTCCAATAATCTATATTGAATTAAGCAGTGGAACAGCTTGGCTTCAGAAATCTCCATCACTGGAGATTTTTAAGAAGAGACTAGACGTTCACCTGTCTGAGATGGTGAAGGTTCTCCTGCTTGAGCAGGGGCTGAAATAGAAGACCTCCAAGGTCCCTTCCAGATTCTATTCTATTCTATTCTATTCTATTCTATTCTATTCTATTCTATTCTATTCTATTCTATTCTATTCTATTCTATTCTATTCTATTCTATTCTATTCTATTCTATTCTATTCTATTCTATTCTATTCTATTCTATTCTATTCTATTCTATTCTATTCTATTCCCTGATGCCAAATATTAGCAATTTCAAACCTTCTCTCCCAGGAGCCTTCTGGGTCTCTATGGTTTGCACTGCCTTCATGTCTTGTTCTTTTTTTCCATGACCTATAAACCAAGGGTTGCCTTGACTTGACATGCTCCCCACTAATTTTAGGATATGAGACTCTTTTAAAGCAGAAGAAGCAGAAGCAGAAGAAGCAGAAGGAGACGAAAAAAGAAGGAGAAGAATGAGAAGAAGAGGGAGGAGGAGGAGGAGGGGAAGAAGAAGAAGAAGAAGAAGAAGAAGAAGAAGAAGAAGAAGAAGAAGAAGAAGAAGAAGAAATAAATCAATAATGTGGTATCATCTTCTAGACCTGTAGATTTTGGGATGTGATTACAAAAAAGGAAAATCAGTTCCATAATGTCCACGTTGCAAAGCAAGGATTTTCTTGAATCAAATGTATCCCAGCTCGTTGTACTATGAATTTAAAATGTTTTGACATGCCCATAACCTATTTCTCTGTGTCCATTGCTGTCTGTATGTGTGCATGCCTGTCTACATATAAGGTATCTTTAAAAGAAAATTTATAATGTGAATGGAGAGGCTACTTTTTTGTCCAAATATACCTGTGAATGAAGGGATAACACAATTGTTCCTCAATTCTTATATGTCTGTTGCATTCCAGATTGGTGAATGCAAAATCACTCATTCAACTTTCCCTGTCCACTATGAGGATGTTAGGTAAAGAGTGATTATTATTATTATTATTATTATTATTATTATTATTATTATCATCATCATCATCATCATTATTATTATTATTATTATTATTATTATTATTATTATTATTATTATTATTATTATTATTATTATTGCTTTTGGCTTGTGGATATCCCACCAGTTTCTCAACCTTCATTCATTCTGTGAACAACACCCGAGGTCCGGTGAAGATGGCCAGCTGAAAAAGTGCTCAGGGAAACATCCCTTAATTTGTAAGTGGGTAATATGAGTTTACTCAGAACAAAAACTGCTTCAGGACACAAAGATTCCTGTACTCTTTATTTTATTCAATCTACTTTGAGTTATATGCAATCTGATGACAGCATGAATTTAATTCCTCCTTCCCTATATGATTGTGACTTCTATTATACCAGTTGATTGGACTGCCCTCAGAGTCCAATATGTTATCATTATATCATCATCATCTTCATCATCATCCATTTTTGTTAAAAAAAAACCTCTATGCCTATCACAAGAATCAAACTTTGAAACCAGGGCACTTACTGGTGCCAATTACTTAGTACATAGGAAACCACTGGTCTGCATGAGCTGCATTGGCTTATAGTAACCTTCAAAGTGCTTTAAAGCTTTTCATGGCTTAGGGCTGGATTGGTGAAGGAACCATCTCTCCGCAATTGTTCCTACCTATCCTGTATATCTGGCAAGAAGGGCATGTTCTGGCTACATTTGGCTAGGGACTGTTGGCTGGCATCGCCAGGCCCAGGCCCAGAGAAGAGTCAGTGAGAATGACTTAAATCCAAACTTTTATTTGTTTCCATTTAATAGACAGAATCTTGCCAGAGTAAGGTGACAGTGAGGACAATTAACCAGTGGAACAGCTGGCCCCCAAAAATTGTGGGCGCTCCATCATTGGAGATTTTTAAAAAGAAGCTAGACTTGTCTGAGATGGTACAGATTCTCCTTCTTGAGCAGGGGGCTGGACTAGAAGACCTCTAAGGTCCCTTCCAGCTCTATTCTATTCTAATGCTATAACTTTCCAAGGTTATGATTTTACTAGATAGATAAAGGGAAGGGATATTTCACCATGTCAAAAAAACCCCAATTCTGTTAGCAAGTGAACATCTTGAAACCAGAGCACACAATACATTATTTAATAGATTTCGAAGATCCCATGTATAAAGTCTGTGCAAAGAAATCAGTAACCTAATAAACTGCTGGGTTCTTTTATCCAAAATGATATGTGAACTGAGGCACAATTTCCTCTTTAAAGGTGCCCCATGATTTCCATTTTCAGGCTACACCCACCAACACAAAGCTTCAGAATTTTCCCAGATCCCTTCATATCAATAACCTCCATTCAGTAAAGGGAGCAAGAAGAAGAAGAAGAAGAAGAAGAAGAAGAAGAAGAAGAAGAAGAAGAAGAAGAAGAAGAAGAAGAAGAAGAAGAAGAAGAAGAAGAAGAAGAAGAAGAAGAGGAGGAGGAAGAAGAAGAGGAAGAAGAAGAAGAAGAAGAAGAAGAAGAAGAAGAAGAAGAAGAAGAAGAAGAAGAAGAAGAAGAAGAAGAAGAAGAAGAAGAAGAAGAAGAAGAAGATCCTGTGGCTAAATTTGTTGTCTTTTCTAATAGTCCTCACAGGTAATTCTTTCTTATCTATTGAGTTTCTTTTCATTTTAATTCTTGTATACAGGAGAGCTCGCCGAAACTCTTTCCATTTTAGGTGTCAAATCTGAGGCCCAGTTGGTGGAGTCTGGAGGGGATGTGAGAAGACCTGGAGGGTCCCTCCGCCTCTCCTGCCAAGCCTCTGGATTCACCTTCAGCAGTTCTGGCATGAGCTGGGTGAGACAGGCTCCAGAAAAAGGACTGGAATGGGTTGCAATCATCGATAATAATAATAATAATAATAATAATAATAATAATAATAATAATAACAACAACAACAACAACAACAACAACAACAATAACAATAACAACAACAACAACAACAACAACAACAACAACAACAACAACAATAATAATAATAATAATAATAATAATAATAATAATAATAATAATAATAATAATAATAATAATAATAATAATAATAATTTAATTTGTATACCGCCCTTCTCCCGAAAGACTCAGGGCGGTGAACAGGGCAATATGATTATGATTTCAGTAGACATTTTCAAGAAGAAAATGTCATATCCCTCCTTGGACTGAGTGTACAATATGATTACTTTGAATTTGTCCATTCAACTTGGTGGGAAGCTGAATTCCGTGCCTTACAAATTTACACCTTAGTGCAGGGGTGACAAACTGCTGGACCACTGGCCGGATGCAGCAAAACCATGCCCACCCCATTGCCAGCAATGGCAAAAATAGTCACGATACCTCATGACATGTCATATGATGTTGCGGGTTTGACACCGCTGCCTTAGTGTGTATACAGTTAATATTAGTTTCTTGAAAACAAAACATTTTTAAAGGAACAATGGTTCCTGAAATGAAATATACTATATTTTTAAGCTCTGTCTCTAACACCTCTATTTAAAAAAAAAAGATTTCATTCTTTCCTCACTGAACTGTTCCTTTAAGTGAGGGAGTTGTGTTAGTTCTTGCTTTACTTAAGGTAAAGGTAAAGGTTCCCCCACCCATGCGTGCTAGTCGTTTCCGACTCTAGGGGCCGGTGCTCATCTACGTTTCAAAGCCGAAGAGCCAGCGCTTGTCCGAGGACGTCTCTGTGGTCATGTGGCTGGCATGACTAGACGCCAAAGGCGCACGGAACGCTGTTACCTTCCCACCGGAGTGGTCCCTATTTTTCTACTTGCATTTTTACGTGCTTTCAAACTGCTAGGTTGGCAGAAGCTGGGATAAGTAACAGGCGCTCACTCTGTTACGCGGCACTAGGGATTCGACCCGCCAAACTGCCAACCTTCTGATCGACAAGCTCAGCATCCTAACCCAATGAGCCACCGCGTCCCTTTTTCCTTTACTTACTCCAGTGTAAATATCTCCTTTCTCTATGTACTCACAATCTGCTCCATAAAGCTATATCTCAGTTCAAAACATATATTTCTGGCTAACTATGTTTGCTCTCAGTTACTTAGAACTAGTTTTTTTAGCCTGTACCCAAATTAAATTATTGTTATATATATATATATATATATATATATATATATATATATATGTAAGTCTTGGCGTAATCGGGTCTTCTCCCATGTAACATTGAGAGTGTCTTAGTGACGTTTCGACAAGGTCCCACTCGTCATCTTCAGGCTGGTGTCTTCAGCTTCGTGCTTTGAGCATGAAGCTGAAGACACCAGACTGAAGATGAGGAGTGGGACCTCGTCGAAACGTCACCAAGACACTCTCAATCTTACATGGGAAAAGACCCGAATATGCCAAGACCTATATACCTGTACCTGTACCTGTGAAAATCTACGATATATATATCAGAAAAACAGTGTCATCCTGGCTGTTCTTAAGTGTTATTATCCTTTCAAAATTACCATTATAAGGTTTCTAAAGACGTTGATGGGGAAGAAAAGCAATTGGGAGTGGAGTGGAGCGGTATAAGCAAGTGTCCTGAGGGGCTCTTTTATCCCAAGCAATATGCAAATTGAGGCACATTTTCCTCTTTAAAGGTCATGGTTTCCCTTTTCAGGCAACACCCACCAACACAAAGTTTGTGCATTGACCAGAACCTTTTCCTATCAATTACGCTCCATTCATTAGAGGGAGCAAAAATGATCCTGTGGCTAAACTTGATCTCCTTTCTAGCAGTTTTCAGAGGTATTTCTGTCCTCTGTATTCAGCTATTTCCATTTTAGTTCTTGTGTACAGGAGATCTCACTGAAACTCCTTTCATTTTAGGTGTCCGATCTGAGGTCCAGTTGGTGGAGTCTGGAGGGGACGTAAGAAGACCGGGAGGGTCCCTCCATCTCTCTTGCCAAGCCTCGGGATTCACCTTCAGCAGCTATGCAATGCATTGGGTGAGACAGGCATCAGGGAAAGGCCTGGAATGGGTTGCAGCCATCGGTTCAACTGACACTTACTACTCAGACAAAGTGAAGGGCCGCTTCACCATCTCCAGGGACAATGCCAAAAGCCAGCTGTATCTGCAGATGAGCAGCCTCAAAGCTGAAGACACGGCACTCTATTACTGTGCGAGAGACACGGTGAAAGGAAGTGAATCTGAAGCAATGCCAAAACTACCCATTTCACAAAGCAGCTGTGAGAATTTCTTTGAAAACTTAGAATTCTAACAATGTGTGTGCGCCTCCCTTGTTCATCTTACCCACCAGGGGGCGCTATCCTCGTACTAATGTTGGGCCGGGGGAGGGTATGGAAATTAAACCACTGGGTACAAACAATACAGTATATCACTTCCAAGACAGAACTTTCCCATCTGATATGCTTAGAAAATTCACCAAATTGGTCTCAAGGGAATGTCACATCTCAAGAGACCACAGTTTCCTCCGCAAAGCCATGTCTGTGCTCAGAAGAGAATGTGCCTTGCTAACTCTAGAAGTCAGAAATCCTTGCCAAGCAGAAAATGTCATATTCATTCTTGGACTGAGTGTACAATGTGAGGTTATGATATGATTACTTCGATTATTTCCTTGCAACTTGGTGGAAAGTTGATTTCTGTGCCTCACAAATTGTGCGTTACACCTTAGTGTGTATGCAGTTCATACCAGCTTCTTCAAAACAAAACCTTGTTAAAGAAACAAAGGTTCCTGAACTGAAATATACTATATTTTTAAGCTCTGTCTCTAACATCTGTGTTAAAAAATATCTTAGTCCATGCTTTGTCTGCTGCTTAAGACTCCTTTCCTGAGACTCAACCCCAACAATTTTCCTTTACCTAAAGAAAGCTTGTTTTATTTGTACATGCAAATTTAAAAAGAAAAGGTTATATATATATACTCCTTTATTATTATGGCATAAAGAAGGAAATTAAATTTTATGATCATCTTTCTAGATATGCAAACTTCTATACAAACATTGAGGGAAAATTTCAATCTAAATAATCTCCTTGGAGAATTAAGAAGATGTATCTTCTCCTCACTTTTGACAATATTGTAACATAAAATCCTGTGACCTCTTCAGCTGATGGGCGTGGGATTGAGAATAAAGAAGTGTCATTAAATATTATCTCATTGCAGAGTATGATATTTTTTATGTTATTTCCATAATAGTTCTCTGACAAATTCTCAGGAAAAAATTCTCAGGGGAGGAGCGGTTGTCTGAAATATTATATGAAATATAAGGAGTTTACAAGGCAAACTGTGAGGTGATTGCAATGAGAAACTCCTTTATGTCACTCTTCTACACAATGTCTGGGCACTTTCCAAAAATTCTTTCTGACTGATTCACTTTCTTTCCATTTCCATTCTTCCACATAGGAGAGATCACTGAAATTCCTTTCATTTTAGGTTGCTGATCTGAGGACCAGTTGTGGAGTCTGGAGGGGCTGCCAAAAGACCCGGAGTGTCCCTCCATCTCTCCTGTCAAGGATCTGGATTGGTGGTGGCATCCAAATATGTGAACAACCGGTTCTCTGTGTGGATGCCGGAGGTCTGTTCTGGGCCTGGGCCACAAAAAATTAGCCACTGGTTCTGCCGAACTGTTTGCAGATTGGCTGAATCACTCAACTGCTCAGGATTCAACTTCAGAAGCTAGGGAATGCACTGGGTGAGGAAGTTCCAAGGAAAAGGACTGGAATGGTTTGTGAGGATATTTACTGATTCCCATGGTATTTTCTACTCAAACAAAGTGAAGAGACTGTTCACCATCTCCAGGCACAATGCCAAAAGCCAGCTGTATCTGCCAATCAACAGGCTCAAACCAGAGGACACAGCCGTCTATTACTGTACAAGAAACCCAGTGGCACAATTGTCACAGTGTTTCATTGAATCACTTTTGAAAAAGGGTAAAATTTGAGAACTCTTTTTTTTAATGCTCTGTTGTAAATCAGGAAAGCGAAGGGAAGGGAAGGGAATGATCTTTTCAGTTTTCATAAGACTGGAAAGTTAGGTGAAAATCATTCTTATAATGAGTATGCAAGGAAAGTTATGAGACCAATGCACTGAGAGGACCTTTTAGAGAAAGCCATAGTTTCCTCCCATTTACTCTTCTTGCATACAGGAGATTTTACTCAAGCCCCTTTCCTTCAAGGGGTATAGACTGAGGTCCGGGTGTTGGGGTCTGAAGGGCCTATGAGGAGGCCGAGGTTGCCTCTCAATTAGCTTCCCCATCTTTTATATGAAATTGCTGAGAGGGGCACCTGATAAAGCGCAGCAATAAATGGCATTAATCAAGATTCTTATATTATTTAATACATGGATAAATGGAAGGGATGTTTCACCATCTCTTAAAACAAATTATTTTAGCGAATGAGCAAGTTGAAACCAGAGCATAAATTTATAGCTTCGTATTATTTGAAAACAACAGGTGTAAATTCTACACAAAGAAATCTATAAGGAAGTGCCCTGAGGGGCGCTTTTATCCCAAGCAATATGTAAATTGAAGGACAATTTCCTCTTTAAGGTCATGGTTTCCCCTTTCAGGCAACACCCACCAACACAAAGTTTGTGCATCAACCAGAATCCTTTCCTATCAAATACGCTCCATTCATTTGAGGGAGCAAAAATGATTCTGTGGCTAAATGTGGTCTCCTTTCTAACAGTCCTCAGAGGTATTTCTGTCCTCTGTATTCAGCTATTTCCATTTTAGTTCTTCTTAACAGGAGAGCTCACTGAAACTCCTTTCATTTTAGGTGTCCGATCTGAGGTCCAGTTGGTGGAGTCCGGAGGGGACGTGAGAAGACCGGGAGGGTCCCTCCGTCTCTCCTGCCAAGCCTCTGGATTCACCTTCAGCAGCTATGAGATGGACTGGGTGAGACAGGCTCCAGGGAAAGGCCTGGAATGGGTGGCCTATATAGATACAGGCTCATCTCCCATTTACTACTCAGACAAAGTGAAGGGCCGCTTCACCATCTCCAGGGATGATGCCAAAAGCCAGCTGTATCTGCAGATGAACAGCCTCAAAGCTGAAGACACGGCAGTCTATTACTGTGCGAGAGACACAATGAGAGGAAGTGAATCTGAAGCAAAGCAAAAACTACCCGTTTCACATCACAGCTGTGAGAATTTCTTTGAAACCTTAGGATTCTAACAATGTGTGTGTGCCTCGCTTGGTCATCTTACCCACCAGGGGGCGCTATCCTCATACTGATGTTATGGTGGGGGAAGGTATGGAAATTAAACCACTGTGTACAAACAGTATATCACTTCCAAGACAGAACTTTTCCATCTGATATGTTTAGAAAATTCACCAAATTGGTCTCAAGGGAATAACACTTCTCAAGAGACCACAGTTTCCTCCACAAAGCCATGTCTGTGCTCAGAAGAGAATGTGCCTTGCTAACTCTAGAAGTCAGAAATCCTTGCCAAGCAGAAAATGTCGTATTCATTCATGGACTGAGTGTACAATGTGACGTTATGACATGATTACATTGTGGGTTTTTGCCTTGCAACGTGGTGCGAAGCTGAGTTCTGTGCCTTGCAAATTGTGCTTTACACCATAGTGTGTATGCAGTTAATACCAGCTTCTTCATAAAAAAAACACCTTGTTAAAGAAACAAAGGTTCCTGAACTGAAATATACTATATTTTTTAGCTCTGTCTCTAACATCTGTGATAAAAAATATCTTAGTCCATGCTTTGTGTACTGCTTAAGACTGCTGAAATGTATACTCCTTCATTATTATGCCATAAAGAAGGAAAATAAATGTTATGATCATCTTTCTAGATATCCAAACTTCCATACAAACATTGAGGGAAAACATCAATCTAAAGAATCTCCTTGGAGAATTAGGAAGATATATCTTCTCCTCACCTCTGACAATATTGTCGCATAAAATCCTGTGACCTCTTCAGCTGATGGGGGTGGGATTGTGAATGAAACAAGTGTCATTAAATATTATCTTATTGCAGAGGTATGATATTTTTATGTTATTTCCATAATAGTTTTCTGACAAAAGAACTATTATGGAAATAACAACAAAAAATCACATTTCGGGAAGATATAATCCTCACCATGAAGCTGATCTTTTAAAAAAAATAAAATAAAATGATGTATCAGTGGTGTTTCTCATCAGAGAAACTGTGTAGAATGTGTGAAGGTATTTCAAACTTTCCTGGAAACATGAACAACAAGAACTGACATTTTATCATCTGTGGTAGCCATGGAAAACAGTTATGTACTGAAAAGATTATCCGGATTGTTCCTAGGAATGGACCTCATTTGAAAACCATCACTGAAATTTATATGCAAAGAAATGCATAACTAAATAGCAATAGCAATAGAACTTCGATTGTTATTCCACTTCATAGTGCTGTACAGCCCTCTCTAAGGTGTTTAAAGAGTCAGCATATTGACCCCCAACAATCTGGGTGCTCATTTACAAACCTTGGAAGGATGGAAGACTGAGTTAACCTTGAACTGGTTGGAGGTTTTTAAGAAGAGATTGGACAACCATTTGATTGAAATAATATAGGGTTTCCTACCTGAGCAGGGGGTTGGACTGGAAGACCTCCAAGGTCCCTTCCAACTCTGTTATCCTATCCTATCCTATCCTATCCTATCCTATCCTATCCTATCCTATCCTATCCTATCCTATCCTATCCTATCCTATCCTATCCTATCCTATCCTATCCTATCCTATCCTATCCTATCCTATCCTATCCTATTCTATTCTATTCTATTCTATTCTATTCTATTCTATTCTATTCTATTCTATTCTATTCTATTCTATTCTATTCTATTCTACCTCCTGATGCCAATTATTCTTTCATGACTGGAGCTAGAATTGGATGTTGGAGAAATCGAACTTCTGGCAGTTTGCAAAATTAGTTTGCAATACTGTATTCTAACCACTGCACCAGCAGAGATGTTAATACAGTGAAGAGGCTTTTTTATCCCTAGTGATATGTAAATTGAGGTATAGTTTGCCCTTTAAAGGAGGGTATTGGTTTTCCTTTTACAATATACACACTCACCAACTCAAAGTCTGTGCACTTCTCCAAGCCTTTTTCCATGAATTTCCCTCCAAGCTTTTGAGAGAGCAAAAATGACCTTATGGCTAAATATGTTATCCTTAGTAGCCATCCCCAGAGGTATTGCAATTGTTTCCTCCATTTTCAATTTCTTTCCATTTTAATTCTTGTATACAGGACAGCTAATTGAACCACCTTTCATTTTAGGTGTCTGCTCTCAGGACAGGTTGGTGGCCTATGGAGGGGGTATGAAAAACGTTGGGCAGTACCACAGTATCTACTGCCAGGTTTCTGGATTCATTATGGAGTTCGCCTACTCGGAGATGAACGGGATGAGACTGGTGCCTGGGAAAGGTCTGGAATGGGTGGCACGGATCTTTAGTGATTCCAGTGGAAAGTCCTACTCGCAGAAAGTGAAGGGACGCTTCGCCGTCACCAGGCACAATACCCAGAGACAGCTGGGTCTGCAAATAAGCAACCTCAAACCAGAGGACTCAGGCGTCTATTATTTCACATTTCACACAGTGAGAGTAAGCCAGGGAAAAACTGCCCGTTTCAGAAAGCAGCTCTGGAAATTCTTTTGAAAACCTTCTTAGAATTGGGGGCATGTCTCCCTTGGGCATCTTGACCTTCACCAGGCAGAAATCTGATACTGCTGTCTGGGTGGAGCAGGGAATGGATTTGAAACCACTGTGTCTAAATAATTATGTCTTATTTCCAAGGCAGAGCTTTCCCACCTGGTATGCTTGAAAATTCACCAAGACAATATCACTTCTCAAGAGATCACCATCCGCTCCATAAAGCTATACTTGAGTTCAAAAAAAAAACCTATTTCTGGTTAACTATCTTTTCTCTCAGTTACTTAGAACCAGTTTCTTTAGCCATTTCCCAAATTAAATTCTTTTTAGCTAATTTAATGTAAAGTCCGGTATAATAATAATTAATAATAATAATAATAATAATAATAATAATAATAATAATAATAATAATAATAATAATAATAACAACAACAACAACAACAACAACAATAAAGTTGGAAGGGACCTTGGAAGTCATCTGCTCGGGCAGGGAACCCTATACCATTTCAGACAAATGGCTGTCCAGTCTCTTCTTAAAAAGCTCCAGTGTTGGAGCATTCACCACTTCTGGAGACAGGTTGTTCCACTGCTTAATTGTTCTAACTGTCAGGAGATTTCTCCTTAGTTCCAGGTTGGTTCTTCCCTTGAGTGGTTTCCATCCGTTGCTTCTTCTCCTGCCTTCAAGTGCTTTGGGGAATAGCTTGACTCCATCTTCTTTGGGGCAGCCCCTGAGGTATTGGAATACTGCTATCATGTCCCTCTACATGATGTCCATGTGTAGAGCCATCTCTTGGCTTCTTGGAAAAGAGTGTTTGCTATGACCATCATATTATCTTGACAAAATTCTATCAGCCTGTGCCCTGCTTCATTTTGTACTCCAAGGCCAAACTTGCCTGTTATTCCGGTTATCTTTTGGCTTCCTACTTTAGCATTCCAATCCCCTATGATGATAAGGACATCAATTTTTGGTGTTAGTTCTACAGTATAAGGTGCTGTAGGGCTTCATACTACCGGTCAATTTCATCCTCTTCAGAACATGTGGTTGGGGCATAGACTTGGACTACTATGATAGTGAATGGTTTGCCTTGGATTCAAAGTGAGATCATTCTGTCTTTTGGGGGATTGTATCCCAATATTGCTTTTCCTACTCTTTTATTGACTATGAAGGCTACTCCCTTTCTTCTGAGGGATTCATGCCCGCAGTAGTATACCTGATGGTCATCTGAATAAAATTCACCCATTCCTGTCCATTTTAGTTCGCTGATTCCTAAGATGTTGATGTTCAGTCTTGTCATCTCTTGTTTGACCACATCCAGCTTGTCTTGATTCATGGATCTTACATTCCAGGATCCTATGGAGAAAAAAATCTTTACAGCATTGGACTTTCCTTTCACCACCAGATACATCCACAGCTGAGCGTCCTTTCGGCTTTGGCCAATTCGCTTCATTGTTTCTGATGCTACTAGTACTAGCCCTCTGCTCTTCCCCAGTAACATATTGGATGCCTTCCAACCTGAAGGGCTCATCTTCCAGCGTCATATCTTTTTGCCTTTTGGTACTGTCCATGGGTATTTAATGGCAAAGATACTGGAGTGGGTTGCCATTTCCTTCTCCAGTGGATAACGTTTTGTCAGAACTCTCTGCTATGACATGCCCGTCTTGGGTGGCCCTGCATGGCATAGCTCATAGCTACACTGAATTACACAAGCCGCTTCGCCACAACAAGGCAGTAATCCATGAAGGGGACTGGAAAGTTAAGTGAAAATCATTCTTATAATGTGTATGCAAGCAAA
>NC_139517.1:5837908-5902908 GCF_947247035.1 Vipera ursinii | reverse complement strand
TTTTTTAAGCTCTGTCTCTAACATCTGTTAAAAAATATCTTAGTCCATGCTTTGTCTGCTGCTTAAGACTGCTGAAATGTATACTCCTTTATTATTATGCCATAAAGAAGGAAAATAAATGTTATGATCATCTTTCTAGATATCCAAACTTCCATACAAACATTGACGGAAAACTTCAATCTAAAGAATTTCCTTGGAGAATTAGGTAGATGTATCTTCTCGTCACTTCTGACAATGTTGTCACATAAAATCCTATGACCTCTTCAGGTGATGGGCGTGGGATTGTGAATAAAAAAAGTGTCATTACATATTATCTCATTGCAGAGGTATGATATTTTTTATGTTATTTCCCAGAACTATTATGGAAATAACAAAAAAATATCACATTTTGGAAGGATATAATACTCACCATGAAGCTGGGACTTCCGGTGGCGTCGCGGCGCCGAAGACAGCCTTCCCGGGCTGCCCGCGGCTCAGCTGTTTGTTTTTTCGCCCGTAACAGCGCCGAACAGCTGTTCGGGCGAAATTGAAGCCCCCTCCTCGGGAGAAGAGGAGGGGGTGAGGCCCCAGGTAGGGGTTGAGTTCTCCGAGGCCGCCTGAGCTTGGAGCTTGGGCGGCTGAAGGATTGAACTCCCCCGAAGCCTGGGTTGCTCCCAGCTGGCTGGCGTGTCTGCTCTGAACTTTTTGGAGCAGAGCCAGGCGTCTGCGAACCATCCCTGCCTGAAGAAAGGACTATGATTTAAAGGAGCAGGCAGAGCGATACAAGAGATAAAGGTGAAGAGGCTTATTTTATTATACTCTCTAACTACTTGAACTTTTTAAACTCTAAGTGAAAGTGCGTCATATTTGAGGATTAAAAGATGGCGGCGAAACCTCCCCCTAAAACTCTTCGGAGTGGTGGATCCTCGCCAGTGCAACAATCATCTTTACAGGCGTTGCACCCTTCTGAAGCGCTGACAGCGAAGGAGTTTCGAGATGCTGTGGATAAACTTTTGGACTCAATTAATCAATCAATGGCTGATAAATTTGCGCAGATGGAGGAGAAATTGGAGAAACTGGAGGAGAGGATGGAAGAGAGGATGGAACAGAAGCTCAGCGTGATGAAGGTAGACATTTTGTCTTCAGTGCATAAAGTGGCGGAATGTGTGGAAGAATTAGATGAAAAGATGGATGATTTGGCTCAAAGGAATGCTATATTAGAAGTTAAAGTAAGAGAGAATGAAAATGTAAGAGACAAACTGGAGAAGGACTTAAGCTTAGCCCAATTTTACCAGATGCAGTTTGCTGTCAGAATCAGAGGCTTAAAAGAGGATACTAAAGAAGATTTGAAGCAGCTGATCTCTGAGGCTTTTGAAGAAGTATTAAACCTGCCAGCATCTGAAATAAGAGCAGCTATGGATAAAGTGTTTCGGGTGAATTCATGGATTGCCAGACAGAGGAAGTTGCCTAGAGATGTGGTGGTTTATTTTGCAAAAAGAGAGATCAGAGATCAAATTATACAAGCTGCCTATGATGTTAAAGTGGTGATTGCTGAACAAGAAGTTTTGGTTTTAAAAGAAATTCCTCCAAGGATTTTAAGGGGAAGGAAGGATTATACATTCCTCGTGCATGAGCTCAAGCAAAGAGATATAAGGTTCAGATGGGAGATTCCTCAGGGGCTGATGGTGATGCATGAAGGTAAAAGGTACCGGTTGATTACTGTGAAGCAAGCGCGTGATTTCTACAATAATGTCCTAAAAGCAACCCCATTAACGCTCCTGGAAGCTGGAAAAGGATCTGGAGAAGAAGAACAACAAGAGGAGGAAACAGAGGAAAGTGGTGTGGGAGGAGATCAAGTTACAACTTCTTTGGATGATCCTAGAGAGCAAAGAGTGACGCGTGCTGCTTTAAAACGAGCAAAGAAAATAATAGAACAAGATCAGCAAAAGTCTTCAGTTTCTTCGCAACGTACATACAGTCAAGCTGTGGGAGGGGCACGGCCTAAAGAAGTTAGTCCTATCAAGGCTGTGGTCCAAGGGCTTCTGGATGATATGCATGGCAACTAAATTTTTAACTTGGAATGTTAATGGACTAAATTCACCGCAGAAGAGGAAGAAAGTTTTTCAATATTTAAAGCAATTTAAGATAGATGTTATATGTTTGCAAGAAACGCATATTAGAGTTTTGGATCAAAAGTATTTACTGAACTCGAGACTGGGTACGCATTTTGTTGCCTCTGCAGAGAATAAGAAAAATGGAGTAGTTGTTTATGTTAAAAGTGCCTTAACAGCAGATTTAATTGAAGCAGATAAGCATGGAAGATATGTTATGATTGAGCTGCTGTTAGAAGGTAAAAAGATGCTTCTAGTTGGACTATATGCACCTAACCAACAACAAGCTGATTTTTTTAGCTTACTTCATACAAAGCTTACCCAGTTGGATTATAAATCTTTTATTTTTATGGGAGATTGGAATGGTGTTCTGGATGTGCACTTGGATAAAGCTGGAGCTTTTAAGCGTATTCCAAGCCACGCCAGACTGCCTAAAACTTTTTTTGAATTGAAGGATGATCTCGAATTGCGAGATATCTGGCGGGAGAGGCACCTGCAGGAGAAGGATTATACTTTTTACTCTGACAGACACCAATCTTTCTCAAGGATTGATTTTATTTTGTTGACTAATGATTTCTTTTTGAGAACTAAAAAAGTGAAGATATGTGCAAGAACTATTTCAGACCACAGTCCAGTTTGGTTGGAGATTGATAAGGAGAAAAGAGACAGGCGCTCGTGGCGCGTAAATGAGAACTTGTTTAGAGATCAGAGAAATGTGGAAGAATGTAAACAGCGGATGAAGGATTTTTTTGAGATTAATATGAATAAGGGTACCTCTATGGATATGGTTTGGGATGCTAGTAAGGCCTATATGAGAGGTGTGTTGATATATATGAATAATAGACGTAGACGTGTAGTGGAAACCAGAAGGAAAGAACTGGAGAATGAAATAAAGGAAAAAGAAAGGGCTTTGATTTTGAATCCAGGGGACGTGAAGATTAAAGAGGCTATTAGGCTGTTAAGAGGACAATTTGATAAATTAATGGCAGACCAAGTGGCAACCAATCTGCGGTTTGCTAGGCATAATACTTTTTGCAACGCTAATAAACCAGGCAGATGGTTAGCCTATAGACTGAGGAAGAAACAAAGGGCCTCTAATATAGACAAGATTGAATATAAAGGAAGGGTCGTGTTTCAACAGAATCTTATTAAGGATGCTTTTGTGGATTTTTATTCGAAATTATATACCAAAGAGGAAATTGAGGTAAAAGACATTGATAAATATTTGGAGAATGCTAATATTCCGGTCCTTACGCAAGCACAAAGAGAGGGGATTAACCAATTGATCACAGAAGAAGAAATCCTTACAGCAATTAAGGATTTGAAGGTTGATAAGGCGCCCGGTACAGATGGCTTGTCTGCGGCTTTTTATAAAAATTTACAATTTGAGATGATAAAACCGTTAAAGGAACTGTTCCAGACAATTCAGAGGGGGGGAAAGGTTCCACCGTCTTGGAGAACAGCTTTTATCTCATTGATTCCGAAGGAAGATCAGGATGCTACTCAAGTTAAAAACTACAGACCGATTTCGCTTTTAAATACAGATTATAAGATATTTGCTAAGGTTTTGGCTAATAGACTGATGAGGGTTCTGCAACAGGTGATTCATGGGGATCAAACGGGGTTTATTAGTGGTAGGCAAATGAAAAATAATGTTAGACATATAGTTGATGTGTTAGAGTATTTGGAAAGGCACAACCAGATCTCTGCAGCGCTAATTTTTTTAGATGCTGAAAAGGCTTTTGATCAATTGAATTGGCAATTTCTGTTGAGAATGTTAGATAAAATGGATTTTGGGGAAAATTTCTTACAGCCGATTAGGGCATTATATCAAAAGCAAACTGCCCGAATCATAGTTAACAATAGTCTGACGGCAGTATGTAATATTGAGAAGGGTACAAGGCAAGGATGTCCGTTATCGCCCTTGTTATTTGTATTAACTTTAGAGATATTATTGAACAAGATTCGGAATTCGGAAAAAATTAAGGGGATACAAGTTGGAGATCAGGACTATAGATTGAGAGCATTTGCAGATGATCTGGTTGTTACAGTGACCCAGCCAGAGAACTCTGTTGTGGACCTGATAGAGATAATAACACAATATGGGAAGGTTTCTGGATTTAAAGTAAACATACAGAAAACTAAAATTTTGGCTAGAAACATGACAGTTTCACAGAAGGCCTTCTTGGAAGGATTAACTGGATTTGAGATTGTTAAAAGGGTTAAATATTTGGGGGTAATTTTGTCGCCCTCGAATACAAAGCTATATAAAAATAATTATGAAAAATTGTGGGGGAAAATTCAAAAAGAATTGGAGAGTTGGCAAAAATTGCAATTGACTTTGTTGGGACGGATTGCAGCAGTGAAAATGAATGTCCTGCCCAAATTTTTATTTCTATTCCAAATGATACCGATTCTTAAGAAAGATTCTAATTTGGAGGAATGGCAGCGTGGTATCAATAAATTTGTGTGAGCAGGGAAAAAGCCACGAGTTAAACTTAAGATTATGCAGGATATTCGTGAGAGAGGTGGCCTTAAATTGCCTAATTTTAAATTATATTATGAAGCTGCTGCATTAGTAGGAATAAGTGATTGGATCAATTTGACGCAATCGAGGTTATTAAATCTTGAGGGCCATGATTTGTTGTTTGGCTGGCATGCATATTTGTTGTATGATAAGAAGGTAGGTACTGTGTTTAGGACGCATATTTTAAGACAGGCATTGCTGAGAGTTTGGAAGAAGTATAGACATAAGCTAAGTTGTAAGATACCATTGTGGGCAATTCCAAAACACGCAATAGAAAATATACATGCTGGTTTCAAACACGATGAGACTACCTACAAGGAAATTTTAAGTTTGGAAAGGAATGTTTGGTGCTTGAAATCATATAGCTTCTTGCGAGAAGAGAAGGTTGTTCAAACATGGTTTCAATATACTCAGTTACGGGCCAGGTGGAAAGAAGACCAGAAAATTGGATTTGCAACGATTGATGAAAATCTGATAAAGCAAATTAGAAATCAGGGACCTGCACACATTAAACGGATATATCTTGCATTGATAGAGATTGATTCAGAAACAGAGCTTGTTAAGGACTGTATGATAAAATGGGCCCAAAATATTCAGGAAGTTATTACAATGGACATGTGGGAGAAGATCTGGGTGAGGAATGTGAAATTTACTCAAGCTCAAAATTTAAGAGAGAATTTTTATAAGATGTTTTATAGATGGCATTTAGATCCTAAAAAGCTTGCAAGTATGTACCCGAATTATCAGCCTAAGTGTTGGAGGTGCGGGGTTGAAGATGCAACATATTTTCACATATGGTGGACATGTAAAAAGGTTAAGGCCTTTTGGATTAAAATCTGGTGGAATATACAGAAGATCTTTAAAAGGAGGATAAAGTTTTGTCCGCAATTTTTTTTGTTGGGAATAATTGTTGATGCTACAGTGGTGGACTCTAAGTTGATGCTGAATTTAGTCACGGCAGCAAGACTTTTGATAGGACAATATTGGAAGAAAGAGGAGCTGCCGACCATAGAAGAATGGACTTTAAAGGTTTCCGACCTGGCAGAGATGGCGAAGATATCGGCTTATTTGAAAGATCACTCGCAAGAACGTTATATTATGGAATGGAGAAAGTGGATTGAGTTTATCCAGAATAAGTATAGGGTTAAGAAGTTTTATCTAGCATTCGAATAAGTCTTCTTTCGTGTTTTTTCTTTTCTTTTCCTATTTTTTTTTATATATATTTAATAATGTTAAGTTTTGTTTGTTCTTATATAAGTTAGAGAGTGATGGATTTTAGAATTTATGGTTGTTAGTATATGGTTGCTTATGATTGCTTTTATATATATATACCTTGTATTTAGCTCTGGGAAGTCCGGGGGGGAGGGGGGTGGGGGGGAGGTAGGGGAGGGAAGAGGGAGGGGGGAAGGGGGGAGGGAAGGGGGGAGGGAAGAGGTAGGGGGGAGGTAGGGAGGGGAGGGTGGAGGGGGATGGGGGTTTTTAATGGAAAATTGTATTGTAAAACTTTTCAATAAAAAAAAAAATACTCACCATGAAGCTGATGTTTTTTAAAAAATAAAAATAAAATGATATATCAACGATGTTTCTCATAAGAGAAACTGTGTAGAATGTGTGAAGGTATTTCAAACTTTCCTGGAAATATGAACAAAAACTGACATTTTATCATCTGTGGTAGACATGCAAAACAGTTATGTACTGAAAAGATTGTCTGGATTCTTCCTAGGAATGGACCTCATTTGAAAACCATCAGTGAAATTTATGTGCAAAGAAATACATCACTAAATAGCAATAGCAATAGAACTTCGATTGTTATTCCACTTCATAGTGCTGTACAGCCCTCTCTAAGCTGTTTACCTAGTCAGCATATTGACCCCCAACAATCTGGGTGCTCATTTACCAACCTTGCAAGGATGGAAGACTGAGTTAACCTTGAACTGTTTGGAAGTTTTTAAGAGGAGATTGGACAGCCATTTGACTGAAATAATATAGGGTTTCCTACCTAAGCAGGGGGTTGGACTAGAAGACCTCCAAGGTGCCTTCCAATTCTATTCTATTCTATTCTATTCTATTCTATTCTATTCTATTCTATTCTATTCTATTCTATTCTATTCTATTCTATTCTATTCTATTCTATTCTATTCTATTCTATTCTATTCTATTCTATTCTATTCCATTCTATTCCATTCCGGTGCAAATTGGCTGAATCCCCCCACTGCTCAGGATTCACCTTCAGAAGATAAGGGATGCACTGGGTGAGGAAGTTCCAAGGAAAAGGACTGGAATGGTTTGTGAGGATATTTACTGATTCCCATGGTATTTTCTACTCACCATCTCCAGGGACAATGCCAAAAGCCAGCTATATCTGCCAATCAACAGCCTCAAACCAGAGGATACGGCTGTCTATTACTGTACAAGAAACCCAGTGGAACAATTGTCGCAGAGAGAGGAAAGGAATCTGCAACTTGATTCAGACCCTGTTCATGAATTAGTCAATGAGGAATGAAATAATAATAGCAATAATAATAGCAATACCAATATTAATCAGAATTCACCCAATTATACTCTCCGTCATACATGCCCCTTTCTTTCCAGGGGTATAGTCTGAGGTCCACTTGGTGGGGTCTGAAGGGCCTATGAGGAGGCCGAGGTTGCCTCTCAATTAGCTTCCCCATCTTTTATATGAAATTGCTGAGAGGGGCACCTGACAAAGCACTGCAATAAATGGCATTAATCAAGGTTCTTATATTATTTAATACATGGATAAATGGAAGGGACGTTTCACCATCTCTGAAAACAAATTGTATTAGCAAATGAGCAAGTTGAAACCAGAGCATAAATTTATAGCTTAGTGTTATTTGAAAACAACAGATGTAAAGTCTAGAAAGAAAGAAATCTATAAGGAAGAAATCTATAAGGAAGTGCCCTGGGGGGCTCTTTTATCCCAAGCAATATGTAAACTGAGGGACAATTTCCTCTTTAAAGGTCATGGTTTCCCCTTTCAGGCAACACCCACCAAGACAAAGTTTGTGCATCAACCAGAATCCTTTCCTATCAATTACAATGCATTAATTTGTGGGAGCAAAAAATGATCCTGTGGCTAAACTTGGTGTCCTTACTAGCAGTTTTCAGAGGTATTTCTTTCCTCTGTATTCCGCTTTTTCAATTTTAGTTCTTGTATAAAGAGATAGCTCCCTGATACTCCTTTCATTTTAGGTGTCCGATCTGAGGTCCAGTTGGTGGAGTCTGGAGGGGATGTGAGAAGGCTGGGAGGGTCCCTCCGTCTCATCTGCCAAGCCTCTGGATTCACCTTCAGCAGCCATGGAATGCATTGGGTGACACTGTCTCCAGGGAAAGGGCTGGAATGGGTGGCCTATATAAGTACAGCCTCATCTTCCATTTACTACTCAGACAAAGTGAAGGGATGCTTCACCATCTCCAGGGATGATGCCAAAAGCCAGCTGTATCTGCAAATGAAAAGGCTCAAAGCTGAAGACACGGCAGTCTATTACTGTGCGAGAGACACAGTGAGAGGAAGTGAATCTGAAGCAAAGCAAAAACTGCCCGTTTCACATTGAAGCTCTGTGAATTTCTTTGAAACCTTAGAATTCTAACAATGTGTGCGTGCCTACCTTGGCCATCTTACCCACCAGGGGCTGCTATCCTCACACAGATGTTATGGCAAGGGAGGGTATGGAAACTAAACCACTGCATACAAACAACACATCACTTCCAAGACAGAACTTTCCCATCTGATATGCTTAGAAAATTCACCAAATTGGTCTCAAGGGAATGTCACATCTCAAGAGACCACAGTTTCCTCCGGAAAGCCATGTCTGTGCTCAGAAGAGAATGTGCCTTGCTAACTCTAGAAGTCAGAAATCCTTGCCAAGCAGAAAATATCATATTCATTCTTGGACTGAATGTACAATGTGACCTTATGATATGATTACTTCGATTCTTTCCTTCCAACTTGGTGCGAAGCTGAATTCTGTGCCTTACAAATTGTGCTTTACACCTTAGTGTTTATGCAGTTAATATCAGTTTCTTCAAAACAAAACCTTGTTAAAGAAACAAAGGTTCCTGAACTGAAATATACTATATTTTTTAAGCTCTTTCTCTAACATCTGTGTTAAAAAATACCTTAGTCCATGCTTTGTCTGCTGCTTAAGACTCCTTTCCTGAGACTCAACCCCAAAGATTTTCCTTTACCTAAAGAAACCTTGTTTTATTTGTACATGCAAATGTAAAAAGAAAAGGTTTAGACTTGACTGTTCTTAACCTTTCACATCATTAAAAAAAATCATCTTTATATGACACCTCAAAGAAAATTATTTGAGATTTTGAGGCAAGTTTGACATTGGGACAAGTGTATATAGCAATAGCACTTAGACTTATACCGGTATATCACTTCATAGTGCTTTACTCTCTAAGTCAGGGGTTTCTCTTTTCAGGCTATACCCACCAACACAAAGTTTGCACACTTTCCCAAAAGCTTCACCGTCTCCAAGGATGGTGCCAAAAGCCAACTGTATCTGCAAATGAACAGCCTCAAAGCTGAAGGCATGGCCACCTATTACTGTGTGAAGTGCATACTGGGAGAAAGTGAATCTGCGGCAAAGCAAAAACTGTTGCTGTCATAAAACATCTGTGTAAATTTCTTTTTCCATTATATATGTGTCTTCATTCATCAATATTCTTCTTTCATTTTTTATTTTATTTTTTTGTCTTCCTGTGACAGCAGGAGGTTTGAGGCCAGTCTGCCTGGGACTTCCCCACTGACACATTGAGAAATACAAATGAAGTTTTTGCTCCAATTCCTTACCATTTTAGTAGCCTTCAAAGGTAATGGTCCTTTCATTCAGCATCGGAAGCTAAGAGGCTTTACTATGCTTGAGGTTAATGGACTGGAGCAAGCTGGAGATTTACATATCCATATATACATATCCCTATATACACTTGGCTGCAGATGGGGACTGCAGCCAAGAAATTAAAGGATGCTTGCTTCTGGGGAGGAAAGCCATGACAAACCTAGAAGCTCACTAAAAAGCAGAGCCATCACTCTGCCAACAAAAGTGCGTATAGTCAAGGCTATGGTCTTCCCATTTGCAATATGTGGCTGTGAAAGTTGGACCATAAGAAAGGCTGAGCACCAAAGAATTGAGGCCTTTGAACTATGGTGCTGTAGAAGACTCCTGCGAGTCCCTTGGACTGCAAGGCAATCAAACCGGTCAGTCCTAGAGGAGATCAACCCTAACTGGTCTTTAGAAGGCCAGATCCTGAAGTTGAAACTCAAATACTTTGGCCACCTTATGAGAAAGAAGGACTCACTGGAGAAGAGCCTAATGCTGGGAAAGGTTGAGGGCAAGAGAAGAAGGAGATGACAGAGAATGAGGTGGCTGGATGGAGTCACTGAAGCAGTTGGCATGAGCCTAAATGGACTCCAGAAGATGGTAGAGGACAGGAAGGCCTGGAGGAACATTGTCCATGGAGTTGCAATGGGTCGGACATGACTTTGCAACTAACAACAACAAGAAGAAGAACAAGAACAACATCCATATTTCCTTTTCAAATGTTCAAATGGAGGTCCAGATAGTGGAATCTGGAGCTGATGTGAGAAGGTCTAGGGCATCCCCCCCATCTCTTCAGGCTTCAGCTTCAGCAGCTATGACATGCAAGGGATCAGACAAACGTTAAGAAAAGCACTGGAATGCCTTGCATGGAGAGATATTGCTGGAGATGGGAGCACACACTCTTAGGCCAATTCAGTGGAAGGCCCTTTCACTGTTTCCTGGTGAGATGCCTCCAGCAAGCTTTGTCTCCAGATGAACAGCTTGAAATCGGAGGACGGTGCTGTATATTAGAGTCACCATGAGAAGAAGCTCTACTGAAGCCTGACAATGGAATATAGAACCATAAGGCTGGAATGGACCTTGGAGGTCTTCTAGTTCAACCTCTGCTCAGTGCAGGAGTCTTATACCATCACAGTCAAATGGCTGAATTATTATGGTACACCTCACAAGCTTCTAAAGTAGTATCTCTGATTCCTACTTTGAAACTCAGAAGTGTATCTGTAATTCAACTGTGGATTTCAAATTGTGCCTTACACCTTGGTCTGCATAGTTATTTTGGGTTTCTTCAAAAGAACCTGATCAAGAGAACAACCATGAAACAAATACCCTTAACTCATGTGCCACCCATATCCTGTTTGGTCATTAACATGGCTAATTAAGGAATTTACATCCCGTGATTTCATTATGTCACCCTAAAATCTGTTGTTGATCTGCGGAGATCCTGCCAAAACTTGCTTTCCTTACTCCAGTGTAAATCTGACCTTCACCTTATGTAGCCAACAGTAAAATACACAATGGTCTTGACTGTGCCTCAGACTGGAACCCCATTTGAAAAGCATGTGTGAAATCCGTGTACAAAGAAATATATAATTAAACACAGTGAGGAGGTGCATTTATATGCAGCGATATGTAAATAGAGGCTCAGTTTTCCCTTTAAAAGGAGGCAGTTGGTTTTCCTTCCTAGGTTACACCCACCAGCACAAAGTTTGTGCACTTCTCCAAGTCCTTTGCCATCAATTCCCCTCCAGTCTTTAGAGACAGCAAAAATGATCCTGTGGCTAAAGTGGTTACCCTTACTAGCAGTTCTCAGAGGTACTGCCATTGTTTCCTCCCAATTCAGTTCCTTTTCCATTTTAATTCTTGTATGCAAGAGACCTCACCGAAACCCTTTTCATTTTAGATATCCAGGCCCAGTTGGTGGAGTCTGGAGGGGATGTTAGAAGACCTGGAGGATCCCTCCATCTCTCCTGCCAAGCCTCTGGATTCACCTTCAGTAACTCCTGGATGTACTGGATGAGACGTGCTCCAGGGAAAGGCATGGAATGGGTTTCTCATATAAATCCAATTTCATCAAGCATGTTCTACTCAGACAAAGTGAAGGGACGCTTCACCATCTCCAGAGACAATGCCAAAAGCCAGCTGTATCTCCAAATGAACAGCCTGAAATCAGAAGACACAGCAATCTATTATTGTATGGCAGACACAGTGAGAGGAAGCGAATCTGACACCAGGCAAAAACCTTCTCTTCCTCTGAGCAACTTTCCAAATTGATTTAGTTACAGAAGGTTGGATTTGTATATCATCTCTGAAAAACAACAGATAAACTTCCACCGTAGCTTATTCCAGAATTGATCTTGGAATAAGCAGTAGGGAACCTGTTCAGCTGTGTGTCAGGGAATGTGTTGAAAGTTTCATGACAGTATAAACGATGTATTTTTGGTAGTTAATATCCAAAAAACTGTCATTCAGAAACAAAGGTTTTCTCAAATGTTTGTTGAAAATGCAACTATAAATAAGATACTTTTTATCATCTCTGGTGAACTTGGGATAAAGCAAAGAAATATTGGGGCCAAATTTCAATTATTTAGAATGCTTCCTTCACTTATTATTTTCCAATTCAATCCCCCTTCTTTCTCTTAATATTTATTTTATTTTACTATTTTCTATTTTATTTTATTTTATTTTATTTTACTATTTTATTTTATTTTATTTTATTTTATTTTATTTTATTTTATTTTATTTTATTTTATTTTATTTTATTTTATTATTTTATTTTATTTTTTATTTTTTTATTTTATTATTTTATTTTATTTTATTTTATTTTATTATTTTTTATTTTATTTTATTTTATTTTATTATTTTATTTTATTTTATTATTTTTTTATTTTATTTTATTTTATTTTATTTTATTATTTTATTTTATTATTTTATTTTATTTTATTTTATTTTATTTTATTATTTTATTTTATTTTATTTTATTTTATTATTTTATTTTATTTTATTTTATTATTTTATTTTATTTTATTTTATTTTATTTTATTTTATTTTATTTTATTTTATTTTATTTTATTTTATTTTATTTTATTTTATTTTATTTTATTTTATTTTATTTTATTTTATTTTATTTTATTATTTTATTTTATTTTATTTTTTATACCCGTCTAGCCCTCAAGAGCAGCACTAGGCAGCTTATACTGCAATAATATAATATTGACAATAATGACACTGTTTATTTCTTTTCTACAGGATATTCATTTTTCATTCATTCATTGCCAAATTAAATTAATAAGGAACACCTCACAGGCTACTAATATAATATCCTTGATTCCTACTTCGAAACTCTGATGTGCATATGTAATTCAAGTGTGGGTTTCAACTTGTGCATTATAGCTTTGGTCTGCATTGTTGTTTTGGGTTTCTTCAAAAGAACATGGTCAAATCTTATTACAGCCAGACAAATCTTATTACATTCTTTGACCAAGTGACAAAATTAGTGGACCAGAGGAATGCTGTAGATATAATTTATTTGGACTTCAGTAAGGCATTTGATAAAGTAGATCACAACCTACTACTTGATAAGATAGAAAAATGTGGGTTAAATAGCATCACCACCAGATGGATTCGTAGCAGGCTGACAGGCCATACTCAGCGTGTGGTCCTCAATGGAACTGCATCTACATGGAAGGAAGTGTGTAGTGGGGTGCCCCAGGGCTCTGTTCTGGGCCCAGTGCTCTTCAATATCTTCATTAACGACTTGGATGAGGGGATAGATGGGGAACTCATCAAATTTGCAGATGACACCAAGCTGGCAGGAATAGCCAATACTCCAGAAGATAGGCTTAAAATACATGAGGATCTGGACAGACTCGAACACTGGACGCTATCTAACAAAATGAAATTCAATGGTGAAAAAAGTAAGGTTCTACATTTAGGCAGGAAAAATCAAATGCACAGGTATAGTATAGGTGGTACCTTGCTCAATAGTAGTAACTGTGAGAGGGATCTCTGAGTCCTAGTAGACAATCACTTCAATATGAGCCAGAAGTATGCTGCAGCTGCCAAAAAAGCCAACACAGTGCTAGGCTGCATTAACAGAGGGATAGAATCAAGATCAAGTGAAGTACTAATACCACTTTACAATGCTTTGGTAAGGCCACACCTGGAATACTGCATCCAGTTTTGGTCACCACGATGTAAAAAAGATGTCGAGACTCTAGAAAGGGTACAGAGAAGAGCAACAAATATGATTGGGGGACTGGAGGCTAAAACATATTGGGAACGGTTGCTGGAATTGGGTATGTGTAGTTTAATGAAAAGAAGGGTGAGGGGTGACATGATAGCAGTGTTCCAATATCTCAGGGGCTGCCACAAAGAAGAGGGAGTCAAGCTATTCTCCAAAGCACCTGAAATCAGGACAAGAAGCAATGGATGGAAACTAGTCAAGGAGAGAAGCAACCTAGAACTAAGGAGAAACTTCCTGATAGTTAGAACAATTAACCAGTGGAACAACCTGCCTCCAGAGGTGGTGAATGCTCCAACACTGGAGGTTTTTAAGAAGAGACTGGACAGCCATTTGCCTGAAATGGTATAGGGTTTCCTGCCTGAGCAGGGGGTTGGACTAGATGACCTCCAAGGTCCCTTCCAACTTCTTCTTCTTCTTCTTCTTCTTCTTCTTCTTCTTCTTCTTCTTCTTCTTCTTCTTCTTCTTCTTCTTCTTCTTCTTCTTCTTCTTCTTCTTCTTCTTATTATTATTATTATTATTATTATTATTATTATTATTATTATTATTATTATTATTATTATTATTATTATTATTATTATTATTATTATTATTATGGAATAACTGTGAAATAAATACTCAACTCATATGTACCACTTTTTCATGTTGGGTCACTAACATGGCTAATTAAGGGATTTTCACCGCATGATTTCTTTTTCTCACCATAGAACCCTTTTATGTGTTTAAGAAGAGACTGGACAGCCATTTATCTGAAATGGTATAGGGTTTTCTGCCTGAACAGGTGGTTGGACTGGATGACCTCCAAGGTCCAACTTGATGATGATGATGATGATGATGATGATGATGATGATGATGAAATGAGTAGATTCTGTCAGACCTTGCTTTATGTACTCCAGTGCAAATCTGATGTTCACATTTATGTGCCCACAATAAAGCACCCAATGGTCTTGACTATTTCTCAAACTGGAACCTCATTGGAGAAGCATGTTTGAAAGCCATGTGCAAAGAAATATATAGTTAAACACAATAAGGAGGTGCATTTATAAATAGAGGCACAATGTTCTCTTTAAAAGGAGGCAGTTGGTTTTCCTTTCTAGGCTACACCCACTAACACAAAGTTTGCGCACTTCTCCATCAACTGCCATCAATTCCTCTCCTGTCTTTAGAGAGAGCAAGAATGATCCTGTGGCTCAATGTGTTATCCTTACTAGCAGTCCTCAGAGGTAATTGTTTGCTCTATATTGTGTTTCTCTCCATTTAAATTCTTGTATGAAGGAGAGCTCACTGAAACTCCTTTCATTTTAGGGGTCCGATCTCAAGTCCAGTTGGTGGAGTCCGGAGGAGATGTGAGAAGACCTGGAGAGTCCCTCCGTCTCTCCTGCCAAGCTTCTGGCTTCACCTTCACCAGCTATAGCATGAGCTGGGTGAGACAGGCTCCGGGGAAAGGACTGGAATGGGTGGCAGGCATCTATCCTGATTCCAGTGGAAAGTTCTACTCAGACAAAGTGAAGGGGCGCTTCACCGTCTCCAGGGACAATGCCAAAAGCCAGCTGTATCTGCAAATGAACAGCCTCAAAGCTGAAGACACGGCAGTCTATTACTGTGCGAGAGACACAGTGAGAGGAAGTGAATCTGACACCAGGCAAAAACCTTCTCTTCCTTTGAGCTGCTTTCCAAATTGATTTAGTCACAAAAGGTTGAATTGGTATACCGTCATTGAAAAAGTGGCATATAAAAAGTGGCATATAAAACAAGAGAAGAGAAGAGAAGAGAAGAGAAGAGAAGAGAAGAGAAGAGAAGAGAAGAGAAGAGAAGAGAAGAGAAGAGAAGAGATGATGATGATGATGATGATGATGATGATGATGATGATGATGATGATGATGATTAAATTAAATTTATATGCCACCCTTCTCCCTAAGGACTCAGGGCGGCTCACAACAATAAAAAATTAAAAAACAGAATACAAAGATTAAAAAAGAATTAAACAATAAATAAGGAAATAAAGGACAATTTAAACCGATAAAAACCAAATTTAAAAACCATGATCAGTCCAGGCCCGCTTGTTGGAACAACCATGTCTTCAGGTCACATCCTTTTACTTTTTTCATAGGACTGAAAATTATGTGAAAATCAACCATGTAATAAGCGTGGAAGAAAACCTATGAGATCAATGCATTGAGGGGCTCCTTTATACAAAGCAACATGTAAATCAAGGGACAATTTCCCCTTTAATTGAGCCAGTTGGCTTCCCTTTTTAGGCTATACCCACCAACACACACTTTGTGTACTTTCCTGAATCCTTTGTCATCAATCTACCTCCATTCATTTCGGGGAGCCATAATGTTCCTCAAACTAAACCTGGTATTCTTATTAGTAGTCTTCTCTAAAGAATTTTCTACCATTTCCTGTTTTACTGAAGATCTCATTGACCTGATCCTAGGTGGCAAATCTAAAGGTCACTTGGTAGAGTCCGGAGGGGATTTGAGAAGACCTAGTGAGTCCCTCCGTCTCTCCTGCCAAGCCTCTGGATTCACTTTCAGTAGCTCCTGGATGCACTGGGTGAGACAGCGTCCAAGGACAGGCTTGGAATGGATTTCAAATATACATCCAAGTTCATCTACCATTTACTACGCTGAGAAAGTGAAGGGGCGCTTCACCATCTCCAGGGACAATGCCAAAAGCCAGCTGTATCTGCAAATGAACAGCCTCACAGCTGAAGACACGGCAGTCTATCACTGCGTGGGAGAAACACTGTGAGAGGAAGTGAATCTAAAGCCAAACAAAAACCTTCTTTGCTTCAGAGCAGCTCTACAGCTTGATTCAGCCTCACGTTCTGGATTAGTCAATGAGGATTGATCACCATCTAGTAACTCTCTATGGAGATTCTCACTCATCCTGGTCATGGTTGTCCCAAAGGCGCTTTTTCAGGAGGCAACTGGACGTCCTTGATTTTCTTTGAAGACGTTTCACTTCTCATCCAAGAAGCTTCTTCAGCTCTGACTGGATGATGGAAAATGGAAAGATTTATATTCCTTGAAGACAGCTGGTCATTTTGCCTTCTTTTAGAGAGTGAGGCAGTATGAACGAATTTCCAGAAAACATTGCAGACTACAGGAACCATTTGCACTTCAGTTTGAGATGCAAAGAAAACTAGAGTCATCCCCAACAGTCTGCACCTGTTTTCAACAGTGAAGGGACCCAGGGCAGAAAACATCCTGCAGCCAAGAAGCTCTCACACACATTTGCACTACTCAGGTGACCCTGAGGACACAGATAAACCTCCAGGTGGCCTCAATTTCTCTCTAAAAAAAGGCAAATGACCAGCTGTCTGCAAGGAATAAAAACCCTTCCATTTCCCACCATCTAGTCAGAGCTGAAGAAGGCGAGTTGCTTCCTGAAAAAGCACCTTTGGATCACCATTTAGCAAGAACTTTAGGACTTTTTTCTTCTGAATATCCAGTTGGAGAGTTTATTTCAGTTTTAGCTTCCTAATGTAGAAGGTGATCTGGCTTCAGAAAAAAACCCCAGAAAAAACCCCAGAATGGATGGTAGACCTTTAGTATCATGATGGGAGAGTAAAAATGAAAATTTAGGACAATATTTCTAAACATCCAAAGTGCCCCACAAATATTTAGGAAACATCTGGACCTAAAGAATCAAATCAAATCCAATAATCAAATCAAATCAAATGAAATAAAAAATAAAATAAGAAAATCAAATAAGAAATAATAAAATAAAATAAAATAAAATAGTAAAATAAAATAAAATAATAAAATTGCATTGAATTGAATTAGAGGTTGAAATATGGATTGATGTCCCTACAAAGCTGGAGAGTGTGAATTCAAGTCCTCCCTTAGGCATCAAAGCCAGCTGGGTGACTTTGGGCTAATCACTCTCTTTCAGCCCAACCCACCTCACAGGATTGTTGTTTTGTGGAAAACGGGAGTTGGAAGGAATATTAGGTATATTTGTTGCCTTGAGTTAGTTATAACAAGTGACAATAGGAATGAAACTCCTATTAAAAGAACCTGAGATTGGTATTGAACAGATTTGGATAAATAATGTACCCGTGCAATCCCCACTGTCTAGAAAAAATCTAGAATGAAAAAAAGAACAGGGGATCCTGGTATCAATCTACTTCAGACATGTCAAACTCGTGATGTCACTTGACATCGCGCATGATGCGTCCGGCCCGCTGACTGGCAGTTTGACACCCCTGATCTAGCTAGAAGAGTCTCTTTTGGTTAGAGGTGTACAGAGAAGACCTGGTTGTCAAATGTTAGAGTTGCTTTCTACTAAATTTATTTATTTTTTATTTATGTTATTAAATTTATATACCGCCCTATTCCCGTAGGACTCAGGGCGGTTTACAGGGAGAGTTAAAAACAAACATACAAAAATTAAAATCAGATTAAAATTAATTAAATCAAGTCCCCAATTTAAACTAAAACCCAATAAAATTGAAACCCCTCAGCCTGGGCCAGACAGCTCGAAGAGCCAAGTTTTCAGGTCCCGGCGAAATGAGCGAAGGTCGGGGGCAGTCCTAAGTCCTAAATGACCTGGAATTCAGCTAATTCAGTCCATGGTTGTACGAGATTAAAAAGGAAATAAGAGAATCCCAGCACCCCAGGAAATTCAATCCAAAATAGGGTAATTCTTCAAAACATATTTACTATTGCAAAACAAAAGAACAATTTAGGTCTATCCTACTCAGGGGTAGTTAGGACTACAGGGAAACAACACAAAACAAAACATTGCAAGCATTGAGGCCCTGCATACTGCATCAGCCAGAAAGACGGCTGAGAAAATATCTAAAGATCCCTCAAATCCTGGACATAAACTGTTTCAATGCCTCTCTCAGGATGCCGCTATAAGGCATTGCATACCAAAACAACTGGACACAACAATAGTTGTTGTTGTTTTTCCCCCATGCCATCAATCTTCTAAACACCTAACTCCCACAGCACTGTCTTATGCTTAAGGATATTTATTCATGTAGTAGGGCTGCATTGCTGTTATCCTTCTGATCTTCTCATCTTTTTCATCTTCTCATCTTTTGTACTACCTTCTCCTATTGGTATCTTATGATTTATCACTTGTTGTTTGTATCTTATGATTTATGATTGGATCTTATGATTTATATGAAGAACCACTGCAGAACATGGGTTTGGCTAATCTAAAGAAAAGAAGAAATAGAGGAGACATGATAGCAGTATTCCAGTATTTGAGGGGCTGCCACAAAGAAGAGGGGGTCACGTTATTCACCAAAGCACCAGAGGGCAGGACAAGAAACAATGGAAGGAAACTGATCAAAGAGAGAAGCAATCTGGAATTAAGGAGAAACCTCCTAACAGTAAGGACAATTAACCAGTAGAACAGCTTGCCTTCAGAAATTCTGGGTGCTCCATCACTGAAGGTTTTTAAGAAGAGACTAGACAGTCACTTGTCGGAGATGGTTCTCCTGCTTGAGCTGGGGGGCTGGACTAGAAAACCTCCAAGGTCCCTTCCAGCTTTATTCTATTGTCAACTTTGTTGTTTGTAGGTACTCTGAGAACTTATGCACTGGAGACAAATTCCTTGTGTGTCCAATCACTCTTATTTATTTATTTATTTATTTATTTATTTATTTATTTATTTATTTATTTATTTATTTATTTATTTATTTATTTATTTATTTGATTTGTATACCGCCCTTCTCCCTAAGGAATCAGGGCGGTGAACAGTGACAGAAATAATAGAATGCACAAATACAGATATTGAAAACAAATTAAACCCTATTTTTGCCCAAATGGCAAAATAACTCTTGGCTAATAAAGAATATTTCTATTCCTAAAGCTGTTACTTGTTGTCATTATTAGCTGCAAAGTCATGTCCAACCCATCGCGACCCCATGGACAATGTTCCTCCAGGCCTTCCTGTCCTCTACCATCTTCTGGAGTCCATTTAAGCTCACGCCTACTGCTTCAGTGACTCCATCCAGCCACCTCATTCTCTGTCGTCCCCTTCTTCTCTTGCCCTCAACCTTTCCCAGCATTAGGCTCTTCTCCAGTGAGTCCTTCCTTCTCATTAGGTGGCCAAAGTATTTGAGTTTCAACTTCAGGATCTGGCCTTCTAAAGAGCAGTCAGGGTGGATCTCCTCTAGGACTGACCGGTTTGATCGCCTTGCAGTCCGAGGGACTCGCAGGAGTCTTCTCCAGCACCACAATTCAAAGACCTCAATTCTTTGGCACTCAGCCTTTCTTATGGTCCAAATTTCACAGCCATACATTGCAACTGGGAAGACCATAGCCTTGAAAAGCTGTTACTTAGTGAAGTGCAAATCTCCTTTTTATCCTAAAGGATACTGTAGGTAGATAAAAGTGCCGAATCAAGTTTAAGCATCTGGCTCACCATGTGAAGAACCATAATAACAAAACATGCCCACCTTGATTGTGTGTGTGTGTCTGTCTATCTGTGTCCCTTTGTCCATAGATAATGCAAATTAGAAATCATGCTTGTAGCGTGTAAATAAATGTATAACTGAATGTCTTGAGGGGCTCATTTATCCAAAGCGATATGTAAATCAGGACACAAATTTCCCATTAAAGAAGCCTGAAGGTTTCCCCTTTGAGGCCACACCCATGAACACAAAGTCTGTGTACTTTCTTGAATGCTTTCCTATCAATTTCCCTCCAAGGAGCAAAAAAAAATATGACTCTGTGGCCAAAGTTGGTGTTCTTAGTAGGAGTCCTTAGAGGTAAGGCTTCCCTCTCTGCAGCATTTCCTTCCAATTCCTGTTGTTGTATGCAGGAGATGTCAATGAAACATCTTTCTTTCTAGGTGTCCAGTCAGAGGCCCAGTTGGTGGAGTCTGGAGGGGATTTGAGAAGGCCTGGAGGGTCTCTCCGTCTCTCCTGCCAAGCCTCTGGATTCACCTTCAGCAGCTCTTACATGCAGTGGGTGAGACAGGCCCCAGGAAAAGGACTGGAATGGGTTTCAGAGATAAATCCAAGTTCATCTAGCATTGCATACTCAGAGAAAGTGAAGGGCCGCTTCACCACCTCCAGAGACAATGCCAAAAGCCAGCTGTATCTGCAAATGAACAGCCTGAAAGCTGAAGACACAGCGGTCTATTACTGTACAAGACACAGCGAGGGGAAGTGAATCTGAAGCCAGACAAAAACCTTCCTTTCCTCAGAGCCGCTCTGCAACATGATTCAATCATGGGACCCGTTTTAGTCAATAAGGATGGATCACCATCCCTTGAGAATTTTAGGAATCTTTTGTTCTAGGATTCCAGTTAGAGAGACTTTTCTCACCCAAACTGAAAAAAATGATGAAAATGGCTTGAAAATTCCAGTTTCAACTTCCTTGTTTACCAGGTGAGGGGCACCTAACGTGGGTTTTGAAATTTGGGTTTTAAAATTATTTAACTAATGTATTCTTATTTTATTGCCCTGTACACCGCCCTGAGTCCTTCAGGAGAAGGGCGGTATATAAATCAAATAAATAAATAAATAAATTTGATTTATTTCCTCTCTTTTAAAAATGATCTTCAGGTTTATTAGCTTTTAACATCCCTAAATTGATAGACAGGCTTGAGACTATCTCCAGATAAGGAAAAAAAGTTTGTTACTACAAATTGGGGTCTGATTTTTTTTTTCTCTTTTGTGAACTCCAAACAACCTTTTGCCTTACAATGTCTGCCCCTTCTGACATCAGACCTCATTTTAATGAACATGTGTGATATTATAGGTTGCAAATATGTAACAGGTTTGACTACATGTAACTGATTCCCTATGCAAAGGGGAGATTACTTTTATCCTGTCCGATGAACTTTGCTCCTGTTGTGTTAACTATAACAAAGAATATAAGATGGGTCTTGGGGTTCTCTCTATCCTTTTTCTGAGAGAGATCCCATTTTATGAGGGTATCCTAAAAAACTACTTTTAAATGGTCTTCCAACCCGGTTGTGTATTGGGAAAGTAAAGTGAGGCAGAACCTAGGGCCAGATTTGGCTATCACCAGTGATCTGGCTTCAGAAATAAAGTCTGGAATGGAATATTCTTCTTTAGTACCGTGACATAAGGTAGGAAACGAAATATTAGGATGATCTTTTTTAAATATCCAAACTGCCATGCAGATGTCGAGGAAACATCCTTGCCAAGAGAAACCCCTCAGAGAATTGATAAGATGTGTCTTCTCTTCACTTTTGACACTGGAGGGCAATGTTGTCACACTAGACCCCATGGCCTATGCACTCAGTGGGGGTGGAAAAGGGAATAAAACAAGCATCATTAGATACTGTCTCATTTTGGAGACATGATTTTTAAAAAAATATTATTATTTTACAGTATTTCTGTAATAGTTCACTCTCTCTCGAGAAAATTTTGCATCTCAGGAGTCTTCAGTCTTGACCATGAAGCTGGGAATTTTCATAAATTGATGAATCTGATTTGTCACCAGAGAAACTGTCTGGAATGTATAAAGGTTCTTCAAATCTTTGATTAAAATGCAAAGAAAATGAAAGGATTTTTTTTTCTCACGGGGGGATTAATATGGGTATTATTACTATTATTTCAATTTTTATGGCTGCCCATATTGGTGACTCAACCCTGAGCAACTCACAAATGATCAAAACACCACACAAAATAGCAAAATGTGGAACTGTCAGCTGCCCAGAATCATTGATTGAGATGAGAGGCTATAGATACTTAATAAATAAATAAAAACTATTAACCAAAATAAAAATGATCTTGCTCTGCATTTAGTTCATTTGGTTGTGTGTTTTTGAAAAGGGCAAATGAAAGGAGAAAATAGTTACATCTTTCTTGAATTCAGCTGTGCTGTTCTTTTCCTGTTCTATCTCTAACATGTATCTTAGTGCATGTTCATCATCTGTTACCTTCATTTTGAATCCCTTTTTAGAAATGCTGAAATTTTGCAAATCTTTGTTTTAATTATTCTAATGTAGAGGTTGCCTTCATTTTTCTTAGGGATGGAATATTATGTAAAATTCACCCTCGTAGGGAGTGTGCAAGGAAAGCTACAATGCAAATGTACTGAGGAGATATTTTATCTCAACCAATATGTAAACTGAGGCACAATTTCCCTTTTAAAGTAGCCAGCTGATTTTCCGTTTCAGGCTACACCCACCAACACAACGTTTCTGCATTTTTCCAAATCCTTTCCTATCAATCTCTCCCATTCCTTACCAGGAGAAGATATGATTTTGTGCCTAAACTTGCTGTCCTTACTAACAGTCCTCCAAGGTAATTGCTTTGTCCCTATGTGTTGTTCTTGTATAAAGGAAGGCTTATTCAAAGAACTTTATTTTTAGGTATCAAATCTGAGGTCCAGTTAGTGGAGTCCAGAGGACATTGAGGAGACCTGGAGAGTCTCCCCATCTCTCCTGCCAAGCCTCTGTATTCACCTTCTGCAGCTATTACATGGACTGGGTGAGACAGGCTCCTGAGAAAGGACTGGAATGTATTGGAAATATAGGTACATCCTCAACTCCAAATTGCTACTCAGATAAAGACAAGGGATGATTCAGTTTAGATCTATTCACTAAAGCTTCTTTGAGAATTAGATGTCTCCATATAGTCTTCAACACTTGCACCAGGGTACCAGGAGGTGCCCTTTTCACATTCAATCATGATGGGAAGAGGTGGACAGCAAAATAAAATCAGCATGCACAAATGTGGCTGTCAAGTTTCCGATGTATGGGCTTATTATTATTATTATTATTATTATTATTATTATTATTATTATTATTATTATTGTTGTTGTTGTTGTTGTTGTTGTTGTTGTTGTTGTTATTATTATTATTATTATTATTATTATTATTATTATTATTATTATTATTATTATTATTATTATTATTTAAATTTTTATACCACCCTTCTCCCGAAGGACTCAGGGCGGTGTACAGGGCAATAAATATCAGAATATAAATACAAAAGTTAAAAAAGAAGTTAAAAAGAATTAAATAATTATGCCAAATATAATACAATAATTAAAACTATGTTAAAATTAGATCCAACCCTAAACCCACCAAACCAGGCCAGATTGTTCAAATAGATAAGTTTTCAAATCGCGCCGGAAGGAGCGAAGGTCGGGGGCCATCCGGAGCTCAACCAGCAAGCGGTTCCATAGGTCTGGTGTGCCCACAGAGAAGGGCCTCCCCCTGGGGGCCACCAGTCGACATTCTCTGATCGGAGGCACCCTGAGGAGGCCCTCTCTGTGGGAGCGCACTGGACGGAGGGAGGTTGATGCCGGCAGCAGGTGCTGCCGTAGGTAATCCAGACCCATGGCATGTAGGGCTTTATAGGTCATTACCAGCACCTTTTCAAGTGACTCTGAGGCATTGTTTACCTTAAAAGTCCTTTATTAGCCTAATACACCGGCAAATGCTTGCTCGAAAGAAGCTGGAATCTGAAATCTCTGCCCCTTGCACAATATATTAAAACACAGTTCTCCACCTTTCTAATTTTGTCATTAATCATATTCTCCAATTAATTTAAAGAATCAGTTTCCCTTCCGTTAGAAGACCGCCAAAGCCTTATCTTCTTTAGGGAGAAAAATGGCCTTGAAAAGTGCAATCCTACTCATTCTGCAATTACTGCAGGTTCGCATCCCACCAGGCTCAAGGTTGACTCAGCCTTCCATCCTTCTGAGGTAGGTAAAATGAGGACCCAGATTGTTGGGGGCAATTAAGCTGACTTTGTAATAATGCCACTTGGGGTGTGTGTGAAAGCCCTAATAAGCAGGCATATACATAGAATGAAGGCTACTGCTAAGGTTGTAAGGCGCCCTGAGTCTTCGGAGAAGGGCGGGATATAAATGGAATTAAAATAAATAAAATGAATAAATAAATTCCCCCTCCTAACGTTAAACTAAAACAATACACGTCTTAAAGCAATACACAAGTTTAACATATGAAACGGCTACTTCTTCATCTCTTGTCAAGCAATAACATTCGGTGTTAGCAGCCTTGACAGTGGCCTCATTTTCAAGGTTGATTATAGCTTCAGCTCCTTCCTTAACAATATGTTTCAAAAGAACAATAATATCACTCTGAAACCATGTCTCAATTTACAACAAATACAAATTCTTTTTTTTTTAATTGAAGTTTTAACATACAATTTTTCTTTAAGAATCCCCCCTCCCCCTCCCCCCTCCCCCCCTCCCCCCTCCCCCTACCCCCCTACCCCTCCCCCCCTCCCCCCCCAACTTCCCAGAGCTAAATACAAGGTATATATAAAAAAACAATTATAAACAACCATATACTAACAACCATAAACTCTAAAATCCATCACTCTCTAGCTTATATAGGATAAGACAAACCTTAGTAATATTGAATATATATAAAAAAAAACTAAAAGAAAAAAAGAAAAAAAGAAAGAAGACTCATTCAAATGCTACATAAAACTTCTTAACCCTATACTTGTTCTGGATAAACTCAATCCATTTTCTCCATTCCATAATATAGCGTTCTTGCGAGTGATCTTTCAAATAGGCCGAAATCTTCGCCATTTCTGCCAGGTCGGAAACCTTTAAAGTCCACTCTTCTATGGTCGGCAGTTCCTCTTTCTTCCAATACTGACCTATCAAAAGTCTTGCTGCCGTAATTAAATTTAACATCAACTTAGTGTCCACAACCGTAGCATCCGTGTGTTGTGATTCAGGGCCAGCCTGTGGGTCCGGCAGCTGGCTCGGATGTCTTGGATGACTCAGACGAGGGGGAGGAGGAGGGTGTTGAAGACGAACTTGCTGATGATGGCTTGGAGGCTTCGCAGAGCCCCCAGCCAGGGCCCTCTTCTCAGCTGCGCGAGCCCGACAGTGCGGATGATGATGACCCACAGCTGGCCCTGTTCAAGGACGCCCGACGCAGGAGGCAGTCAAGCAGGAACAAGCAGAGAAAGGCTGTGGGACTCCTCGGAAGGAGGCACAGGGAGGCCATGCCCTGAACTCTAATAAAGGGAGTGTTTGGGGAAGGGCTGGTTGCTGAAAGCAACCGCTCCGTTTGAGGATCACAGTTCCGGTGTTTTGTTTCTTGTTCTGTTGTTTTGCTTGTGAATTAAACTTGGCAGACGCCTTCCAGCCTCAGTTGTTTTCCAGTCTCTACCGTTTGTACAGGGGTTGCCTTTCTGCAAGGGCGGTAGCAGGCTGGTACAGAACACCGTAATTATTCCCAACAAAAAAAGTTGCGGACAAAACTTTATCCTTTGCTTAAAAATCTTCTGCATATTCCACCAAATTTTTATCCAAAAAACCTTGATCTTTTTACAAGTCCACCATACATGAAAATATGTTGCATCTTCATCTCCACATCTCCAGCATTTTGGCTGATAATTCGGATACATACTTGCAAGCTTTTTAGGATCTAAATGCCATCTATAAAACATTTTATAAAAGTTCTCTCTTAAGTTTTGAGCTTGTGTAAATTTTACGTTCCTCACCCAAATCTTTTCCCACGTGTCCATTGTGATAACTTCCTGAATGTTTTGGGCCCATTTTATCATACAATCCTAAACAAGTTCTGTTTCTGAATCAATCTCTATCAATGCAAGGTATATCCGTTTAATATGTGCTGGTCCCTGATTTCTAATTTGCTTCATCAGATTTTCATCAGTCATTGTAAAACCATTTTTCTGATCTTCTTTCCACCTGGCCCGTAGCTGAATATATTGAAACCAATTTTGAACAATCTTCTCGTCTCGCAAGAGACTATATGGCTTCAAACACCAAACATTTCTTTCCAAGCTTAAAATCTCCTTGTACGTAGTCACATCATGTTTGAAACCAGCATGTATATTTTCTATTGCGTGTTTTGGAATTGCCCACAATGGTATCTTGCAGTCTAGCTTATGTCTGTACTTCTTCCAAACTCTCAGCAATGCCTGTCTTAGAATATGCACTCTAAACACATTATCTACCTTCTTGTCATACAACAAATATGCATGCCAGCCAAACAACAAGTCATGGCCCTCAAGATTTAATAATCTCTCTTGTGTCAAATTAATCCAATCACTTATACCTGCTAACGCAGCAGAACAAATACAAATTCTTAAATCTGGAAGAAATTGAATTTCTTGGAAAATACATAGGGATTTCTTCCCTGTTTACCAGTTGATTTGGCTTCACTGGAATGGAATGGAATCATCTAAGTATCATGGCAGGATGGAGGATGGAAATGAAACCTTAGGATAACTGTTCCAAGTGTCCAAACTGCCTAACAGATGTTGGGGAAATATCTCCTCAGAAAGAATCTCCTAGGGGAATTAGGAAAGTGTGTCCTCTCCTCACATTTGATCCTGGAGGACACAGTTCTCACAGATAATCCAACCACCTATGCACCCAGAGGAGTTATGTTAAGGAATAAAATGTATAATTATATTTTGTTTAATTTTGGAAGCATTACATTTATTATTATTATTATTATTATTATTATTATTATTATTATTATTATTATTATTATTATTATTATTATTATTATTATTATTTCCGTCATACTTCACTGAAAAGGTCTCAAGAAAATGTCACCTCTATATTAATGAGAAGTTGAGAATCTTTATCAAATGATGAATCATTGATATTTGTCACCAGAGAAAATGTCTGCATATTTCAAATATTTGCTGGATATGAAAACATAGAGGGGCAGGTTATTATATTTAGCAAACGTGCTAAAGAAATTGCATACAAATATATATACACCAATCCAGAAGATTGTAAAGTTTGCCTCAATGGATCACAAAAGAAGTTAACTTCTTGAGAGGCTATAATCCTGACTGGGAAGCCATGAGTTTAGAATACAAAACAGAGCATATTGAAGCTTACCTGTAATTTAATGTATTTGGGGTTTTCGTAAAATAATAATAATAAAATATTCTTGTAGCAAACTTGAGATGTGCTAGCCTTCTGAAATTCTCTCTAATAAGTAAGTTTATTCTCTATTACCTTGCATCATTTTGAAAAGTGTTGAAGTGCTGATTTTTTTCAAGCCTTTGTTTTACTTAATCTACAATAAACTGGTCCTTTCTCCTTTTAACATAGGGGAAAAATGGGTCTTAACGCTTTTCTTAGGACTGGAATGTAAATTGCAAAATGCACATGCAATTATGTTCACCAAAATGAATCAGTCAATGGCTCTTTTATGCCAACAGATATGTAAATCAAGGCACAATTTCCTCTTTAAAGGAGCCCCATGGTTTCCCTTTTCAGACAACTCCCACCAACATAAACCTTGTACTATTTCCAGAATCCTCTCCATCAATTTTGTCTATTCATTACAGGGAGCAAAAATGTGGTTAAATCTTCTCTCCATACTTGTAGTCCTCAAAGGTAATTATCGACACTAGATAGTTTGTTTCTATGTTCTGCTCTTGTATGCAGGAGATCTTTAAAAAACAAAACAAAACTGCTCTCTTTTTAGGAGTCAAATCACAAATACAGTTGGTGGAGTCTGGAGGAGAGGTGAAAAGACCTGGAGGGTCCCTCCGTCTCTCCTGCCAAGCCTCTGGATTCATCTTCAGGAGCTATGACATGGGCTGGATAAGAAAGGCTCCTGGAAAAGGCCTGGAATGGGTGGCCTACATAGGTACTGGCTCATCACCTTCCACCTACTACTCAGACAAAGTGAAGGGCCGCTTCACCATCTCCAGGGATGATGCCAAAAGCCAGCTGTATCTGCAGATGAACAGCCTCAAAGCTGAAGACACGGCCGTCTATTACTGTGCGAGAGACACAGTGAGAGGAAGTGAATATGAAACCAAACAAGAACCCTCCTTTCTTCACTCATTAACTTTATTAAGTCTCATGTCCTAGATGAGGATTGATCTCTGTCTACTGAGAGCTTCAGACAGGACTGTTTTCTTCTAAGTATCAGAGAGATTGCTGTAAGAAAATGAAAAAATAAAAAATAAATCCACGTTTATCAGTCTGTTTCAAAGCCAGTGCAATCCTAGGCTGCATTAACAGAGGGATTAAGATTAAGATTAAGGTCAAAATTAATGAAGTCGTTCCACTGATTAATTGCTCTCACTGTCAGGAAATTTCTCCTTAGTTTTATATAATTGCTGGATTTGAAAACATATTATGCAACATATTATCATATTTGGCAAACAGTGCAAAAATGCTTAAAAATGCATACAAAGATAAGTACCAATTCATAATAAAGTTTGCCTCAATGGATAACAAAAGAACTTCTCAAGAGATTATCATCCTTACTTGGAAGCCGTGTCTCACTTTAGAACAGAAAACAGAATATATTGAAGATTACCTGCAATTTAATGTATTTGGGGTTTTCCGTAAAACAAAGAAATTTTAAGGAAATAATATTGTAGCAAACATCAGATGTGCTAGCCTTATAATATCCTCCCTAAAAATAAATTAGCTCTCTATTATCCTGAATCATTTTCAGAAGTGCAAGAATATAGAACAAACTAGACTAGACTAGACTAGACTAGACTAGACTAGACTAGACTAGACTAGAATAGAATAGAATAGAATAGAATAGAATAGAATAGAATAGAATAGAATAGAATAGAATAGAATAGAATAGAATAGAATAGAATAGAATAGAATAGAATAACAGAGTTGGAAGGGACCTTGTAGGTCAGGTAGTCCAACCTTCTGCCCAGGCAGGAAACTCTACACCATTTCTGACAGATGGCTGTCCAGTGTCTTCTTGAAAGCCTCCAGTGATGAAGCTCCCTCAACTTCTGAAGGCAATCTGTCCAAGGCAGTCTTGGCAGCAGTGTGGGTGCCTGCACACCCCCCCACACAAGTGGGATGCTAGCACCTGCAAATGGGCCTCTAGTGACCACTCACATGTGCAAACAGGCCACTAGTGACTATGTAATGCTGGAGGTGGCACTAGCACTCCTACACATGTGCAAACGGGGCTGCTTACAAAAGTGGAGGTGCATGCACACATGCGTGCAGTCACCAGCCATTCCCATGGCCCACTGGCCAACAGACCTTGGCCCACTGCCGGGCCACAGCCCACAAGTTGGAGACCCCTGCTTTAAAGAGTCATTGAAACCAGGGGCACCTGAGTAGTGCAAATGTGTGTGGAGCCTTTTGACTGTGGGATGTTTTTTGCCCTGAGTCCCTTCACTGTTGAAGATGAGTGCAGGCTCTTGGGGATGAATCTAAAAATGAAGCACAAATGGTTCCTGTAGCCTGCAATATTTTGGAAATCTATTCATACTCTCTCACCATTTGAAGGGTGTTCATCCCAAAGTGCATTGTTAATTGTCTGTGGAGATTCTCAGTCCAAACACCAGAAAGTCCAGTTGCCTCCTAAAAAAAAGGACCATTGGAACAACCATACCTAGATGACTCAGAACCTCCATAGACATTTGGCATTTAATGTATTTGCAATATCCCATAAAATAAACAAAAGTTAAGCAAGCAGTTTTGTAGCAAACATTCTAACTCTGATCTTCTAGCCTTTTTATATAATCTAAATGAAGTAACATATTTCTATATTACCTTGAATCATTTTGAGAAGGGCTGAATATTTTCAAGCTTTTCGTTTAGTTAATGTACAACAAACTGGCCTTTTCTCCTATTAACTTGTAGTGTGTGTGGGGGGGAAAGGTCCTAAGCCTTGTCTTAGGATTTGGAATGCTAATTGCAAAATGCACATGAAAGTTATGTTCACTGAAATATATTAGTCAATGCCCTGAGGAGCTCTTTTATCCCAACAGTTATGTAAATTGACATACAATTTCCCCTTTAAAGAGCCCCATGGTTTCCCTCTTCAACCAACAACCCCCAACATAAACCTTGTGCTATTTCCTGAAATCTCTCCTGTCACTTCCCTCCATTCATTACCGAGCAAAAATGTGGTTAAACCTTGTCTCTTTACTAGTAGTCCTTAAAGGTAATTATTTCTCCTATGTCAAATTTATTTCCATGTTCTGCTCTTGTATGCAGGAGATCTCATTTTTTTTAAACAAATCTTTTTAGGAGTCCAGTCTCAAGTCCAGTTGGTGGAGTCTGGAGGGGATGTGAGAAGACCTGGAGGGTCCCTCCGTCTCTCCTGCCAAGCCTCTGGATTCACCTTCAGCAGCTATTTGATGCACTGGGTGAGACAGGCTCCAGGGAAAGGACTCAAATGGGTGGCATACATAAACACCGCTTCCGGTACTTACTACTCAGACAAAGTGAAGGGACGCTTCACCATCTCCAGGGACAATGCCAAAAGCCAGCTGTATCTGCAGATGAACAGCCTCAAAGCTGAAGACACGGCCGTCTATTACTGTATGAGAGACACAGTGAGAGGAAGTGAATCTGAAGCCAAACAAGAACCTTCCTTTCTTCGGAGGAGTTCTTCAACTTGACTGGGTCCCAGATGGTGTATTATTCAATGAGGATTGATTTTTGTTATTTCCGTCATAGTTCACTGAGTCTCAAGAAAATTTGCCATCTCAGGAGAGTACAATGCTCAGACTCTAGATTAGCCAATTAAGATTGATCACCTTTGAATGAGAACCACAGGACATTTTTGTTCTAATTATCTGGAAGAAAATGTAAGGTAATGAAAATGGCTTGAAAATTCCAGTTCCATCTTCCCTGTTTACAAGGTGATTTATGTTCAGGAAAAAACCAAAACAAAACATGAAATAGAATATTGTCCTTTAGCCTCATGGCAGTAGCCTGTAAATGAAACTTCAGGATAAACCTTCTCAACATCCAAACTGCCATTCACCAGTTGAGGAATCATCTGGACCAAAAAAATCTCCGTGGAGAATGAGGAGCATGCTTCACCTCCTCATTTTTTGACACTGGGGTGCAATGTTGCTACATGAAATCCATGCACCTGGTGGGGGTGGGGAAGGCAATAAAACAAATGTCATTAGATATTGTCTCATGGTGGATGCCTGAATTTTTTTTTCCTTTTTGTTTTAATTCACTGAAAAGTTCTCCATAACTTTTGTTTGTTTGTTTGTTATTTCCTTAATAATTTCCTGAAAACATTTCAAGAAAATTTTCCATGTCCGGAAAGTGCAATGCTCTCCAGGAAGTTGCAAAGTTTTATAAAATAATGTAGCATTGTTTGTTAGCGTAGCAGAAAACTGTCTAGGTGTTTAAAACCTTTGCTAGAAATTGTAATAATTCAATGAAAAGTTTTGAAGAAAAATTCACATTACAAGAGACTTCAATATGAAACTGAGAAATTTTATTAAAAGATGGAATTTTGGTTTTTGAAACCAGACAAAGTTATCTAGGTATTTCATATATACAATTGATTAAAAAACCCCAAAAAACTAATAACCTGGTGCTTAGTAAACAGCATGTGGTCTGGGTTCACATTTCACAACAATCAATAATGGTCAATTTCTATCATATCGTACTCTAGATAACATCTTTCCTTGATTTTCTCTTCTTCCCATATTGTTCTCTTTTGCAGACATTAGGTTAATACAGTTCTTAATATTTTCGTAACAAAGAGGTTAAGTATAAATATCAATTAATAATAGCACCAATATAGAACTTCTTTTCTAGTTAGTCCTCTTGGTTGCATTATATGTCCTGTTTTCAACATTCTCATTTAGACTTTTTCCTCACAAAACTGAAATCCTCTGTTAAATTTATCTGTTAAGATTTTCTCAAAATTAATTTACGGTTAAATATCTAAGCTGTTTCCCTCACAATAATTCTCCCGACAATTACATTTCTCATATCAATCAATCAATCAATCAATCAAGTGCAATACTACTCAGAATAAGAAAGAAGAAAAAGAGAAAGAAAAACCTATCTCTCTCAAACTAAAATTCATTTATATCTGCCATTTTTTTTCATTTTTAACCCTATTCCATTTGATATTTACTAATTAAGTAATCCATGTTATATTTTAACCACATTCAAACAAATACTTAATCTTTAAAAAATGCATCTGATAAGACAGTTACATTTCTCATATCATTAAAAAAAATTTTTTAACTGTATTCCATTCAATAGTCACTGGTTGAACAGACCGTATTATATTTTAACCATATTCAAACAAATATTTAATATTTACAAATTGCTTCTGATAGGTGCAATCTTCTAGTCCCTTGGATGTGATTTTAGACTTTTTCTTTGGCCAAATGCCTTTTCTCATCCTTCTATTCCACTTAGTTAAAAAGTCTTGCCATTTTCTTGTGGATGTTGTTAAGGATGAGAGAGACAAATCAGGTAAGATGTTGATTTCTTTTATTTATTTATTTATTTATTTATTTATTTATTTATTTATTTATTTATTTGCCTCTCAAGTCTTAGATTTTTTAGTATCTCTGTAATCCATTTTGTCAGGCTTTTCTTCTTATCTTCAGCTTTGTTTTGTTTTTCTGAGGTGTGGACTATCTCTTCCAGTTCCACTCCTTCAGTCACGTCTTGTGTGTTTCCCTCCATCTGTGTTAAATCACAATCCCTCCCATTGGCAGATTCTTTCATTTTCTGAAAATTCTTACGCTGTGAGGTTAACGTAAAGATAAGTCCATTTATGTCATCAACATTGTTTTTAATTTCATTGTGGTTTAGAACCATTGTTATTTGGAAAAGTCGCAACATAGCGAGCAGAAAGTATTTTGTTTTTCTTGACAAGTTCTTTTTGCAAGCTCTTGAGATTCCATGATAGCTAAAATTCATGTTTTTTCTTTCTTTCTTTGAAAACAGCTTTAAAGTCACAGTCAATAGGTGTTTATCATCCAGGAATGTCAGTTATGTGTTTTGTTTTGTTTTTCAATTATAGTTTTTGCTTATTGTGCCTGGCCCAGAATGTTTTGTTTAGTTCTTTTTAAAGATTATAGACGTAGGTTATCTCATTCTAGGCATTATCTAGGTATATCAAATATTTTCTGGATATGGAAGCCACATGAATGGATTATATTATTATATTCAGTGAACATATAAAACAGTTGAAACATTATAGATACTAGTATATACACCAAACGAGAAGATTTCAAAGTTTCTCTCAATTGAACTCAAAATAACTTAACTTCCTGAGAAAGTATAATCCTTACTAGGAAGCCATGCTTGGGTTTATACCAGATAACCTAAAGCAGCCAAAATATTTTGGATAATACAAAGATAATTATTTTTCACTCTGTTTCAACTGAGAAACTGTATTTGGCCACATTATGAATTAAGTTTCTGAGCTCAGTCTAGCTAGTCTAGCATTCACAGTGTTCCTCTGAGCTTAACTGCCATTTAATGTATTTGGGATGTTCCATAAAATAAACAAAGGTTAAGGAAGCAATTTTGTAGCAAACATTCTAAGCCTTACTTTCCAGCTTTCTATATGGTGTGTAATAAGTAAGTTTATTTTTCTAATACCTTGAATCATTTGAGAAGGGCTGAAATGTTTCAGGTTTTTCTTTTACTTCATGTACAACAAATTTGCCCTTTTTCCTATTAACTAATAGCAGTGGTGGGATTCAGCCGATTCACACCACTTAGGAAGAACGGGTAGCTAATTTTTTATTGCCCACGCCAGAATGGACTTTCAGAAATGGCTTCCAGACAGAGAACTGGTTATTCACATATTTGAATCCCACCACTGATTAATAGGGAAGCAAATGGGTCCAAACCCTTTTCTGAGGTTTAGAAAGTTAATTGAAAAATATACATGCAACTTATATTCACAGATGTATATTAGTCAATGTCTGGAGGTGCTCTTATATCCCAACATATATGGAAATTGAGACACAATTCCTTTAAAGGAATCTCATAGTTTCCCTTTTCAAACAACTCCCATGAACATAAAACTTGTACTATTTCCTGAATCCTACCGTGTCAATTCCCTCCATTCGTCAGAGTGAGCCAAAATGTGGCTAAATCTTGTGTCCTTGCTGGTGATCCTCAAAGGTAGTTATTTCTGCTATATAGAGTTTATTTCCATGTTCTGCTCCTGTATGAAGGAGATCGCATTCTTCTTAGGTGTCCAATCTCAAGTACAGCTGGTGGAGACTGGAGGGGATGTGAGGAGATCCAGAGAATCCCTCCATCTCTCCTGCCAATTCGGTTTCAAATAAGAGGGTGTATTTGGTCACAATATGACTTAAGTTTGATTTTGTGAGTTGACTGGCCCAACTATTCTAGTGACACAATGCTCCTTGAAGTTTAGCTGCCATTTATTTTCCATAAAACAAATAAAGTTTAAGGAGGCTATCTTGTAGTAAAGATTCTAAATCTGATGTACCAGCCTTTTTAGCAGTAAATTAGTAAATTAGTTTCATCTCTATTATCTTGAATCATTTTGAGATGGGCTGATATTTTCCAGTCTTTTCTGTTAGTTAATGTGCAGCAAACTGGTGGTTTTTCCTATTAACTCACACAAAACAAACCAACAAAAAAGGTCCAAACTCTTTTCTTAGGACTGGAATGTTAATTACAAAATGCACATGGAAGTGATGTTTACAGAGGTGTGCTTGTCAATGCGCTGAGGGGCTCTTTTATCCCCACATATATGTAAATTGAGGCACAGTTTCCCCTTTAAAGGAGCCCCATGGTTTCCCTCTTCAGACAACACCCAGAATCATAAACCTTGTGATATTTCCTGAATCCTCGCCTGTCCCTTTTCCATTCATTACAACAATCTAAAATGTGGCTAAACCTTGTGTCCTTACTAGTGGTCCTCAAAGGTAATGATTTCCGCTATATATTTTATTTCCAAATTCTGCTCTTTTATGCAGGAGATCTCTTTTTTTTTTTAAAAAAAAAACAACCTTTGTTTTTAGGAGTCCAGTCTCAAGTTCAGTTGGTGGAGTCTGGAGGGGATGTGCGAAGACCTGGAGGGTCCCTCCGTCTCTCCTGCCAAGCCTCTGGATTCACATTCAGCAGCTATGTTATGCACTGGGTGAGACAGGCTCCAGGGAAAGGACTGGAATGGGTTGCTAGAACTGGCGGTTACTACTCTGACAAAGTGAAGGGACGCTTCACCATCTCCAGGGATGATGCCAAAAGCCAGCTGTATCTGCAGATGAACAGCCTCAAAGCTGAAGACACGGCAGTCTATTACTGTGCGAGAGACACAGTGAGAGGAAATGAATCTGAAGCCAAACAAGAACCCTCCTTTCTTCACTCATTAACTTTATTAAGTCTCATGTCCTAGATTAGTCAATGAGGATTGTTCTCTGTCTACTGAGAGCTTCAGACAGGACTGTTTTCTTCTAAGTATCAGAGAGATTGCTGTAAGAAAATGAAAAGAAAAAATCCACGTTTATCAGTCTGTTTCAAAGCCAGTGCAATCCTAGGCTGCATTAACAGAGGGATTAAGATTAAGATTAAGGTCAAAAATAATGAAGTCGTTCCACTGATTAATTGCTCTCACTGTCAGGAAATTAGTTTTATTTATTTATTTTTTATGTTAGTTTAATCCCATTTATATCCTGCCCTTCTCCGAAGACTCAGGGCGGCTTAGGAGTCCAGTCTCAAGGACAGTTGGTGGAATCTGGAGGGGATGTGAGAAGACCTGGAGAATCCCTCCATCTCTCCTGCCAAGCCTCTGGGTTCACCTTCAGAAGCCAGCACATGAACTGGGTGAGACAGTCTCCAGGGAAAGGACTGGACTGGGTTTCAGGCATCTATGTTGATTCCAGTGGAAAGTTCTACTCAGACAAAGTGAAGGGGCGCTTCACCGTCTCCAGGGACAATGACAAAAGCCAGCTTAATCTGCAGATGAACAGCCTCAAAGCTGAAGACACGGCCATCTATTACTGTATGAAAGACACTGTGAAGCCAAACAAGAACCTTCCTTTCTCCAAAGCAACTCTTCAACTTGACTGAGCCCCAGACCTTGAATTACTCAATGAGGATTGATCAATGTCTGCTGAGGACTTCAGGATGTTTGCTTGGAGGTATCAGAGAGTTTGCTGTAAGAAAAGGTAAGATGAAGAAAATGGCTTGAAAATTCCATTTTCACCTTCCCTGTTTACAAGGTGATTAATGTTCTGAAAAAACAACAACAACATGCAATGGAATATTGTCCTTTAGTATCATGGCAGAAGCCTGGAAATCAAACCTCAGGGTAAACCTTTGAAATATCCAAACTGCCATTCTCATATTGAGAAAACAGTTGCACACACACGAAAAAAAACACCTAGTGGGCAATGTTGTAACATAAAATCACATTGTGGTTACATGTGGTTGGGAAATAAAACAAATAAAACAAATGTCATTAGATATTGTCTAATTGTGGTGATATATATATATATATATATATATATATATATATATATATATATATATATATATATATATATATATATATATACTGTATATATATATACTGTATATATATATACTGTATATATATATATATATATATATATATATATATATATATATAAGAGATTATTATTATTATTATTATTATTATTATTATTATTATTATTATTATTATTATTATTATTATTATTATTATTATTTTGGTTTATATACCGCCCTATTTCCGAAGGACTCAGGGCGGTTTACAGGGCAAAATTTAAAAACAATACAGTATAAAATTAAAATAAAATTAAATTAAGTATAGCCCCATTAAAATCACAATTTAAAATCATTAAAACCTCTCAGTCCAGGCCAGATAGCTCAAAGAGCCAGGTTTTTAGGTCCTGGCAAAATGAACGAAAGTCAGGGGCAGTCCGGAGTTCCGTTGGCAGTTGATTCCATAGGGCAGGTGCGCCCACAGAGAACGCCCTCCCCCTGGGGATCGCCCGCTGGCAATCCTTGACCAGTGGTACCCTGAGGAGGCCCTCCCTGTGGGAGCGCACAGAACGATGGGAAATTGATGGTGGCAGTAGGTGCTCCCTCAGATAATCCGGGTCCATGCCATTTAGGTCTTTATAGGTCATCACCAGCACCTTGAATCTCACCCGGAGGGCAACTGGAAACCAATGTAGCTTGCGGAGAAGAGGTGTTACATGGGAGTATTGGGAGACTCCCATCACAACTCACGCGGCTGCATTCTGCACCAGCTGAAGCCTCCGAGTGGTCCTCAAGGGCAGCCCCATGTAGAGAGCATTGCAGTAGTCTAGCCAGGAGGTCACGAGCACATGGGTGACTGTGCATAGGGCATCTCGGTCCAGATAGGGCCACAACTGGCACACCAGGAGAACCTGGGCAAAAGCCACCCTGGACACGGCTCCTATATGATCTTCCAAACTGAGCCGTGAATCCAGGAGGATGCCCAAGTTGTGGGACCTATCAATGGGGGGTAACACCTCACCCCCCCATAGTTAACGATGGAAAAGATTGGTTACTCTGAGATGCCGGTATACACAGCCACTCAGTCTTGGCGGGATTGAGATGAAGCCTGTTTCTCCCCATCCAAACCCGGACCGCCTCCAGGCAACGGGACATCATGTCGAGGGCATCACTGGGTTGGTTCAGGGTGGAAAGAAAAAGCTGGGTATCATCAGCATAGAATGGAATATTGTCCTTTAGTATCATGGCAGAAGCCTGGAAATCAAACATCAGGGCAAACCTCCTAAATATCCAAACTGCCATTCTCATATTGAGGAAACACCTGCACAAAAAAAAAACAACAACACTAGTGGGCAATGTTGTAACATAAAATCCCATTGTGGATAATTCTGGTCGGGAAAAATTTCACATATATATAAAATGGTGGATTGTTGGTTTTGGTCACCGGAAAAACTGTCTAGTTATTTCAAATCTTTGTTGGAAATAAAAACAAAATGAAATGGATTATATTATCATATTCAGTGAACATGGAAAACAGGTTTGGAGGCCACAGATTTTTTTTATTATTATTTCCTTAATAATTCATTGAAACATTTTTAAGAAAATTGTAGGATTAGTCAATGTGAAACTGAGGGATTTCATTAAAAGATAGATTTTGTCTTTAAGTCACCAGAAAAAAAAAATAGCTTGTTGTTGTTGTTGTTGTTAGCTGCGAAGTCGTGTCCGACCCATCGCGACCCTATGGACAACGTTCCTCCAGCCCTTCCTGTCCTCTACCATCTTCTGGAGTCTATTTAAGCTCACGCCTACTGCTTCAGTGACTCCATCCAGCCACCTCATTCTCTGTCGTCCCCTTCTTCTATTGCCCTCAATCTTTCCCAGCATTAGGCTCTTCTCCAGTGAGTCCTTCCTTCTCATCAGGTGGCCAAAGTATTTGAGTTTCTAAATTGTCTTTACAAAGACAGGCGAGAGACCGCAGGCAAGGTTTAACTCGTTTATTAGGTTCAGCTCCCGGCAGCTGACTGTCAAAACAATCCGGGTTTATATAGGGAACTGTCAAACAGCGTAGCCAATCAGGTAGCGGTATTTCCCCGCCGTTCGGAGAACGGCCAATCAACTAACAGGACTTTGACAGCTCTGCGGCTGTCAGGGAATTCCTCTCAGCTGAGCGCTAGCTCAGTTCGGAGGACCAGGTTGAAGACTTCCAGATTTGACAGTTCCGGGAACTGTCAAATCTGGCGCGTGCGCATCGGCCCCTGGCAGCCCTTTTGACAGCTGTCAACGGGAATGGCAGCCGGCTGGGCGGTGCGCGTGCGTCGTTGCTTCGGGCGGCTATTTGACAGCTGTCAACTGTCAAATGTCGGCCGGCTTGGCTTTTTACTTGCGGCTTGGGAACTACTGGCTCCCAGATATGATTCACCCCCTTTCCCCCCCCTCAACAGGTATGTTATGCATAACAACAATTGAACGTTTTAAAACAGTATGGTTAACAGGTTCTTTAACAGATGGTGGGTTTCCCTTCCATTCAAAGTCCGCGAGGTATGCGGGGGGTTTTCTGGCTCGGCTGGACCGTCGGGGACAGGGGGTGCTCCCTTCGGGTTGTGTGGCTGGAGGAGTTGTTTCTATGTGGGGCTCAGCAGGTGGTTGTGGGTCCTGGGGGAGGAATTCATCGGGTCCGGGGGTGTCGGCTGGCGTAGGCTCACCCAGAGTTGGTTGCAGAGAGGGGTTGGGTGGTGACCTGGGTCGGAGTTGATCCGTGTGTCTGCGTTGTATGAGTCCTGTCCCAGTGTCCACTGTGTATGATAATGGTCCTGTTTGGTCCAGGATGACCCCCTGAACCCACTTATCCCTTCCCCCATAATCTCGGGACCAAACATTTTGTCCTTTGGAGAATGTTTTTGGCTGGGTGTTTGGTGTCATTTCGGCTGCCAGTCTGTCGGGGTGGAGTCTGTCGAGCCGTGTCACCAGGCGGCGGCCCCATCGTAGTTCGGCCGGGCTTTTGCCGGTGGTTGTGCAGGGCGTAGAATGGTGGGCTAAGAGAAATTGTGACAAGCGACGGTGCCAGTTCCCTGTGATGATTCTTTTGAGGGCGTCTTTGGTGGTCCTCACCATAACCTCCGCAAGGCCGTTGGACGATGGGTGGAAGGGAGCCGATGTTGAATGCCTAATACAATTTCTCCTCGTGAAGATCTGAAAGTCATGAGAAGTAAATTGAGGGCCATTGTCTGAAATAATAACGTCGGGGAGACCATGTGTTGCGAAGATTCCCCTGAGGGCTTGAATGGTTGCGGCAGATGTTGTGCTGTGAACCGGGAGAACCTCCAGCCATTTGGAATAACTATCTACAACTATGAGGAAGACCTGTCCTTGGAAGGGGCCGGCATAATCAATGTGGATGCGGGACCAGGGGTTTTTCGTGAGTTCCCATTTGTGAATAGGGGCTTTGGGTTGGAGTGGGCGGGATTCTTGGCATAAGTAGCAGCCAGCGATGTACTTTTCTATGTCTTGGTCTATACCTGGCCACCAGACGTAGCTGCGGGCCAAGGCTTTTGTTTTTACGATGCCAGGGTGGCCCTCATGTAATGTGTCCAGTACTTTTGGCCTATGTTTGGAGGGCACGATTACCCTGCACCCCCAGAGTAAACATCCTAAGTGTGACGTTAGTTCATTTTGCCTGGAGAAATATGGCTGAAACTCTGTGCCTGGGCAGGAGGTTTGCCAGCCTGTGTGTACCCATGCTAACACTCTGCTAAGTGTTTTGTCTGACGAAGTTGCAGTAGCGATATCCTTTGCTGTCAGTGGGCATTCTGGGAGCTCTTGAATAGCTAAAATGTTGCCTGCTGGGGCTGGGTCTGCTTCTGTGTGGGGCAGGGGTAGTCTGCTGAGGCCGTCAGCGTGACACATTTGGTGTCCTGGCTTATATATTAATTGGTAGGAATATGCTGTGAGGAATGTTGTCCAGCGCAACATCCTGGGAGATAAGATTTGGGGGGTCTGACGGTCCCAAGTGAATAGTCCTAACAATGGTTTGTGATCTGTGTAAATCACAAAAGGGCGGCCGTAAAGGTAATCGTGAAATTTTTTAATTCCTGCCACAATTGCCAGGGCTTCTTTATCTATTTGGGCATAGTTTCTTTCCGTTTTGGAAAGAGTTCTGGAATAATATGCCACTGGGGCTTGGGTGCCATTGCTGTCTAAGTGGCTTAAAACTGCTCCGATCCCGTATGGGGATGCATCGCAGGCTATGCATAGGGGTTTGTCTTCCTGGTAGTGGGAAATAGTTGCGTTGCTGGAAAGCATTTGTTTAAGTGACTTGAAACTGTTTTCGTGGGCTGTAGTCCATTGCCAGGCTGCCCCTTTATCGAGCAGTCTGTGGAGGGGTTCTGCGATAGTTGCCTTCCCTGGTAAGAAGGCGTGATAAAAGTTTTAAAGTCCAAGGAAGGCTTGGAGCTCGGTTTTATTTTTTGGGGTGGGGGCGGCCTTGATAGCGAGGATTTTTGAGTTTGTGGGGTGAATTCCTTGCGAGTCGATCTTGTAGCCTAAGAAATCTGCTGACGGGACGCCTATGGAACATTTTTCACGTTTTAGTTTAAGCCCTGCTTTTCTAAATCTTAATAATACTTCCTGTAGTCTATCTGCTAAGTTGTTTTCTGATTCCCCAGCGATGAGTATGTCATCGAAATAGGGGCAGACACCTGGGATTCCTTTTAAGGTTTTTTCCATGACCTCCTGGAAAATACCAGGGGCCACTGAGATGCCGAATTGGAGGCGGTTTACTTTGAAAGCGCCACGGTGAGTGACAATGGTTTGTGCTTCAGCTGTTTCCCGGGTGACAGGTAGCTGAAGGAAGGCATGCGCTAGGTCGAGTTTGGCGAATATTGAGCCGGACCCTATTTCTGACAGCACGTCCCTGACAGCAGGCACTGGGTATGCGTGTGGATTTAATGCGCGGTTTACTGTTGCTTTATAGTCCGCGCATATTCTCACGTCACCGTTTGGTTTAACTGGCGTCACTATGGGGGTTTCCCAGGTTCCCCCGTCTGTTGGTTCTAGGACACCAAGGCTGACTAGACGGTCTAATTCTGTTTCGATTTTTTGTTTTAGCGCAAAGGGGACCCTTCTTGCCTTGATGCGGATGGGACCTACCTCAGGTTTTAATTTGAGGTCTATAGGGGGGCCTGTATATTTGCCAAGCGTTCCGTCGAAAACGTCTGAGAACGCCTGGCAGACCTGCTCTAATGTTCGGGATTGTATGCGGTTGGTGCCCTCCAGGTGGATGCCTAGAGCCTCGAACCAGTCTAACCCGATGAGGGTAGTCCTGGGGGCCTCAGTGATTTGGATTGTTAATTGCCCATGGAATTTTTTGTATTCTACCTTTACTTGTGCCTGTCCCTTTAAGTGGATGGCGGCCCCCTGGAAGTCTGCGAGGAGTATTTTGGAGGGCTGCAGGGGAATACGGCGTCTGTTTTTAAACCCAATCTTTTTGAGAGTGTCCCAGGACATTATTGAAACGGAGGAGCCGGAGTCGACCTCCATTTCACAGGGCACTCCTTGAATTTTAACCCAGATCTTAATTTTGGGTTGTAAATGGTGGATGGGCTAAATTTTTTGTTGGGCCCGGATGGACAATACTGAGGGCTGGGGGATTTCCCTGGCAAAAAGGGGGACCCTGGTCCTACCTGCCGGAATCTCCTCAAGCTCGTGGAGGGTTTCCCGGTTCAAACTGCGACATGCGGAGCGAATGTGCCCGGTCTTCCTGCATCCGTGACACTTGGCATTCCTGAAACGACATGTGGCTCTGGCGTGAGCCCCGCCGCAGCTGGCACACTTAGGTTTTGGGCCTGTGGAGGTGGGTCTTGGGCCGGAGGCGGCTGGCCTGAATGGCCTGCGGTTCTTCCCGGGGTCAGTGCCCATTTTGCTGAAGCGGGACATGATGTCGTCGACGCCGGTGAAGGGTTCTGGTGGCTCGCCGTCCGGTTCCCCGGCGTAGTGGACTGACCCGGCCGGGCTGCTTCTGAACGTCGGGGAGCCTTCACGGTGGCTATCTTCGTAGGCCATGATCTCTAATGTGAGTTGAGCGAGGTCTAATGTGGGTCTGGCTACCAATTTTCGCTGGAGCCGCTCGTTGGCGAGACCGACAATGACCTGATCTCTGATACGGTCTTCCAGGTCGGGAAACTGGCACCTGCGGGCAGCGTGACGAACCCCAGCGATGAAGGCTGTGGTTGTTTCGCCCGGTTGCTGTCGGCGGCAGGCGAAATGGAGGCGCCAGTACAGCTCAGACCGCCGGGGCATGAAGTGCTTGCTGAGGCGGTCGGTTAGTACGGCATAGGGGACGGTCGCGATGGGGTCTGGGCTGCAGAGCCCTACGGCGATGTCGTAGACGGCAGGCCCGCTGAGACACAGGAGGGCGGCAGCCTTGTGGCGATCCTCCGTTATCTTGTTGACTACGAGGTAGCCTTCAATTTGTCCCCAGTGTGATTCCCATCCCTCGGGATGGCGGACGTCAAACTCTCTGACGTGGCCTAAATTTGCCATGGTCTGGATCCACGGTGCTGTTCAAGCTGCCGAAGGGTTCCTTTGCCCTCGATGTGGCTTCAGCAGTGACTTTCAGCGAGAGGGATCGGAACTCCTTCGCGGAGGCTAACTCAGCAGGCAGCTCTGTCGTACCGGGATCCCACCTTCGTCGCCAGGTAAATTGTCTTTACAAAGACAGGCGAGAGACTGCAGGCAAGGTTTAACTCGTTTATTAGGTTCAGCTCCCGGCAGCTGACTGTCAAAACAATCCGGGTTTATATAGGGAACTGTCAAACAGCGTAGCCAATCAGGTAGCGGTATTTCCCCGCCATTCGGAGAACGGCCAATCAACTAACAGGACTTTGACAGCTCTGCGGCTGTCAGGGAATTCCTCTCAGCTGAGCGCTAGCTCAGTTCGGAGGACCGGGTTGAAGACTTCCAGATTTGACAGTTCCGGGAACTGTCAAATCTGGCGCGTGCGCATCGGCCCCTGGCAGCCCTTTTGACAGCTGTCAACGGGAATGGCGGCTGGCTGGGCGGTGCGCGTGCGTCGTTGCTTCGGGCGGCTATTTGACAGCTGTCAACTGTCAAATGTCGGCCGGCTTGGCTTTTTACTTGCGGCTTGGGAACTACTGGTTCCCAGATATGATTCAGTTTCAATTTCAGGATCTGGCCTTCTAAAGAGCAGTCAGGATTGATCTCCTCTAGGACTGACCGGTTTGATCGCCTTGCAGTCCAAGGGACTCGCAGGAGTCTTCTCCAGCACCATAGTTCAAAGGCCTCAATTCTTTGGCGCTCAGCCTTTCTTACGGTCCAACTTTCACTGCCATACATTGCAACTGGGAAGACCATAGCCTTGACTATACGCACTTTTGTTGACAGGGTGATGTCTCTGCTTTTTAGTGTGCTGTCTAGATTTGCCATGGCTTTCCTCCCCAGGAGCAAGCGTCTTTTAATTTCTTGGCTACAGTCCCCATCTGCAGTGATCTTGGAGCCCAAGAAAATAAAATCTGTCATTACCTCCATTTCTTAGCTAGATATTTCAAATCTTTGCCCGAAAATGGAAACAAAGTGAAAGGATCATACTATCATATTCAATAAACATATAAAACAGTTATAACATTGTAGATACTAATACATACACCAGTCCAGAAGATTTTAAAGTTTCTCTCAATGGATTTGAAAAGAATTTCTCAAGACACCAAAATCCTTACTGGAAAGCCCTATCTGGTTTCATGACAGATAACCTAGAACAAAGAAAATATATACATTTTGGATAATACAAAGATAATTATTGAACATTCTTTTTTTTCTAATAAGAGGGTGTATTTGGTCACAATATTATTTAAGTTCAACTTTGTCAATTGAGCGAACTGGTCTAGTTGAAAAAGTATTCCTTGAAGTTCACCTGTCATTTAATGTATTTGGGATAAATAAACAAATAACAGAGTTCATTTGGCGTTTTTTTCCAGGCTTTTCTTTTATTTAAGGCACAGTAAATTTGCCCTTTCACCTATTATCTCACAGAAAAATCAATGGGTTACAATGCTTTTCTTAAGGGTGCAATGTTAATTACAAAAAGCACATGCAAGTGATTTTCACAGAAGTGTGTTCGTCAAAACAACGAGGGGCTCTTTTATCCCAACAGATATTTAAATCAAGACACAATTTCCCCTTTTAAAAGGAGCCCCATAGTTATCCTTTTCGGACAACCCCCACCAACATAAACCTTGTGCTATTTTCAGAATCCTCTCTTGTCAATTCCCTCCGCTCATTAGAGTGAGCAAAATGTGGCGGAACATTGTCTTCATACTACTAGTCCTCAAAGGTAATTATTTTCCCCATACAGTGTTTATTTCCATGTTCTGCTCCTCTGTGCAGGTGATCTCATTTTAAAAAAAACCAAAAACCTTTGTTTTTAGGAGTCCAGTCTCAAGGACAGTTGGTGGAATCTGGAGGGGATGTGAGAAGACCTGGAGAGTCACTCCATCTCGCCTGCCAAGGTTCTGGATATAACTTTGGTGGCTACAGCATGGACTGGGTGAGACAGGCTCCTGGGAAAGGACTGGAATGGGTTGCAGGCATCTATCATGATTCCAGTGGAAAGTTCTACTCAGACAAAGTGAAGGGACGCTTCACCATCTCCAGGGACAATGCCAAAAGCCAGCTGTATCTGCAAATGAGCAGCCTCAAAGCTGAAGACACAGCAGTCTATTACTGTACGAGACACACACCGAGAGGCAGTGAAGCTGAAGCTAGACAAGAACCTTCCTTTCTTCAGAGCAGCTCTTCAACTTGACAGGATTAGTCAATGAGGACTGATCTCTGTCTACTCTAGAGAGAGCTTCAGGATGTTTTATTCTGGATATCAGAGAGTTTGCTGTAAGAAAATATAGGGTGATGAAAACGGCTTAAATATTCCCGTTTCATCTTCCCTGTTTACAAGGTGATGAATCTTGAGAAATAAACATAGAATGGAATATTGTCCTTTAATATCACAGCAGGAGTCTGGAAATGAATTTTCAGGATGAACCTTCTAACTATTCAAACTGCCATTCACATAGGGAGGAAACACCTCCACTAAAACAATATCCTTGGAGAATTAGGAACATGTTTCCCCTCCTCATTTTTGACACTGGGGGGCAATGTTGCTACATGAAATCCCATTTTGTGTGCAGGAGTGAGGTAGGGAGTAAAAGAATTGTAATTAGATATTCTGGAGACCAGATCCGTTTTTATTTTATTTCTCTAATAATTCTCTGAAAATATCTCAAGAAAATTTCACATCTCAGGATGCTTCAGTGTGCACTGGGAAGCTGAGTTGCTGTTGTTGTTAGTTGCGACCATGTGTCAAATAATTTATTGTTGGTTTTGTCACCTGACATTTCAAACCTTTGTTGACAATGAAAACAAAATGAAAGGATTATATTATCATATTCACTGAACATTTAAACAGTTAAAACATTATGGAGACAAATACATACACCAACCCAGAAGATTTTATAGTTTCTCTTAATGGATCTCAAAAGAAATTAATTTCTCAAGGCACCTTACTGGGAATCCCTAGCTTGCTTTATGACAGATAATCTAGAACAAACAAAACATTTTGAATAACAGAAAGAAAATTATTTATCATTCGCTTTCAAATAAGAGGGTGTATTTGGTCACAATATGACTTAAGTTTGATTTTGTGAGTTGACTGGCCCAACTATTCTAATGGCAAAATGTTCCTTGAAGTTTAGCTGCCATTTATTTTCCATAAAATAAATAAAGTTTAAGAAGGCTATCGTGTAGTAAAGATTCTAAATCTGATGTACTAGCCTTTTTAGCAGCAAATTAGTCAATTAGTTTCATCTCTATTATCTTGAATCATTTTGAGATGGGCTGATATGTTCCAGTCTTTTCTGTTAGTTAATGTGTAGCAAACTGGCCGTTTTTCCTATTAACTCACACAAAACAAACCAAGAAAAAAGGTCCGAACCCTTTTCTTAGGACTGGAATGTTAATTACAAAATGCACATGGAAGTGATGTTTACAGAAGTGTGCTTGTCAATGCGCTGAGGGGCTCTTTTATCCCAACAGATATGTAAATCGAGGCACAGTTTCCCCTTTAAAGGAGCCCCATGGTTTCCCTTTTCAGACAACACCCAGAATCATAAACCTTGTAATATTTCCTGAATCCTCTCCTGTCCCTTTTCCATTCATTACAGCAATCAAAAATGTGGCTAAACCTTGTGTCCTTACTAGTAGTCCTCAAAGGTAATGATTTCCACTATATATTTTATTTCCAAATTCTGCTCTTTTATGCAGGAGATCTCATTTAAAAAAAAAACAAAAAAACAAAACAACCTTTGTTTTTAGGAGTCCAGTCTCAAGTCCAGTTGGTGGAGTCTGGAGGGGATGTAAGAAGACCTGGAGGGTCCCTCCGTCTCTCCTGCCAAGCTTCTGGATTCACCTTCAGCAGCTATTGGATGCACTGGGTGAGACAGGCTCCAGGGAAAGGACTGGAATGGGTTGCTACAACTGGCGGTTACTACTCAGACAAAGTGAAGGGCCGCTTCACCATCTCCAGGGACAATGCCAAAAGCCAGCTGTATCTGCAGATGAACAGCCTCAAAGCTGAAGACACGGCCATCTATTACTGTGCGAGAGACACAGTGAGAGGAAGTGAATCTGAAGCCAAACAAGAACCCTCCTTTCTTCACTCATTAACTTTATTAAGTCTCATGTCCTAGATTAGTCAATGAGGATTGATCTCTGTCTACTAAGAGCTTCAGACAGGACTGTTTTCTTCTAAGTATCAGAGAGATTGCTGTAGAAAAAAAATATCCACATTTATCAGTCTGTTTAAAAGCCAGTGCAATCCTAGGCTGCATTAACAGAGGGATTAAGATTAAGGTCAAAAATAATGAAGTCGTTCCACTGATTAATTGCTCTCTATTTCCCTGAATCATTTTCAGAAATGCAAGGATATAGAACAGAACAGACTAGACTAGACTAGACTAGACCGGACCGGAACGGAACGGAACGGAACGGAACGGAACGGAACGGAACGGAACGGAACAGAACAGAACAGAACAGAACAGAACAGAACAGAACAGAACAGAACAGAACAGAACAGAATAGAATAGAATAGAATAGAATAGAATAGAATAGAATAGAATAGAATAGAATAACAGAGTTGGAAGGGACCTTGTAGGTCAGGTAGTCCAACCTTCTGCCCAGGCAGGAAACTCTACACCATTTCTGACAGATGGCTGTCCAGTGTCTTCTTGAAAGCCTCCAGTGATGAAGCTCCCTCAACTTCTGAAGGCAATCTGTCCCAGGCAGTCTTGGCAGCAGTGTGGGTGCCTGCACCCACACCCACACAAGTGGGATGCTAGCACCTGCAAATGGGCCCAGAATGGACTTTCAGAAGTGGCATTCACACAGAGAACCAGTAATTCACATATTTGAATCCCACCACTGATTAATAGGGAAGGCAAACGGGTCCAAACCCTTTTCTGAGGATTAGAAAGTTAATTGAAAAATGTACATGCAACTTATATTCACAGATATATATTAGTCAATGTCTGGAGGTGCTCTTTTATTTTATCCCAACATATATGTAAATTGAGACACAATTCCTTTAAAGGAATCCCATGGTTTCCCTTTTCAGACAACTCCCACCAACATAAAACTTGTACTATTTCCTGAATCCTACCCTGTCAATTCCCTCCATTCGTCAGAGTGAGCCAAAATGTGGCTAAATCTTGTGTCCTTGCTGGTGATCCTCAAAGGTAATTATTTCCAGTATATAGAGTTTATTTCCACGTTCTGCTCCTGTATGAAGGAGATCACATTCTTCTTAGGTGTCCAATCTCAAGTACAGCTGGTGGAGACTGGAGGGGACGTGAGGAGACCCAGAGAATCCCTCCATCTCTCCTGCCAATTCGGTTTCAAATAAGAGGGTGTATTTGGTCACAATATGACTTAAGTTTGATTTTGTGATTTGACTGGCCCAACTATTCTAGTGACACAATGTTCCTTGAAGTTTAGCTGCCATTTATTTTCCATAAAACAAATAAAGTTTAAGGAGGCTATCTTGTAGTAAAGATTCTAAATCTGATGTACCAGCCTTTTTAGCAGCAAATTAGTAAATTAGTTTCATCTCTATTATCTTGAATCATTTTGAAATGGGCTGATATTTTCCAGTCTTTTCTGTTAGTTAATGTGCAGCAAACTGGCCGTTTTTCCTATTAACTCACACAAAACAAACCAACAAAAAAGCTTTTCTTAGGACTGGAATGTTAATTACAAAATGCACATGGAAGTGATGTTTACAGAGGTGTGCTTGTCAATGCACTGAGGGGCTATTTTATCCCAACAGATATGTAAATCGAGGCACAGTTTCCCCTTTAAAGGAGCCCCATGGTTTCCCTTTTCAGACAACACCCAGAATCATAAACCTTGTAATATTTCCTGAATCCTTTCCTGTCCCTTTTCCATTCATTACAGCAATCAAAAATGTGGCTAAACCTTGTGTCCTTACTAGTAGTCCTCAAAGGTAATGATTTCCACTATATATTTTATTTCCAAATTCTGCTCTTTTATGCAAGAGATCTCATTTAAAAAACCCAAAAAACAAAACAACCTTTGTTTTTAGGAGTCCAGTCTCAAGTCCAGTTGGTGGAGTCTGGAGGGGATGTGCGAAGACCTGGAGGGTCCCTCCGTCTCTCCTGCAAAGCCTCTGGATTCAGCTTCAGCAGCTATGACATGAGTTGGGTGAGACAGGCTCCAGGGAAAGGACTGGAATGGGTTGCTAGAACTGGCGGTTACTACTCAGACAAAGTGAAGGGCCGCTTCACCATCTCCAGGGACGATGGCAAAAGCCAGCTGTATCTGCAGATGAACAGCCTCAAAGCTGAAGACACGGCAGTCTATTACTGTGCAAGAGGCACAGTGAGAGGAAGTGAATCTGAAGCCAAACAAGAACCCTCCTTTCTTCACTCATTAACTTTATTAAGTCTCATGTCCTAGATTAGTCAATGAGGATTGATCTCTGTCTAATGAGAGCTTCAGATAGGACTGTTTTCTTCTAAGTATCAGAGAGATTGCTGTAGGAAAATGAAAATGAAAAAAAAAATCCACGTTTATCAGTCTGTTTAAAAGCCAGTGCAATCAGAGGGATTAAGGTTAAGGTCAAAATTAATGAAGTCATTCCACTGGTTAATTGCACTCACTGTCAGGAAATTTCTCCTTAGTTTTATATAATTGCTGGATTTGAAAACGTATTATGCAACATATTATCATATTTGGCAAACAATGCAAAAATGCTTAAAACTGCATACAAACATAAGTACCAATTCATAATAAAGTTTGCCTCAATGGATCACAAAATAACTTAACTTCTCGAGAGATTATAATCCTTACTTGGAAGCCGTGTCTCAGTTTAGAACAGAAAACAGAATATATTGAAGATTACCTGCAATTTAATGTATTTGGGGTTTTCCGTAAAACAAAGAAATTTTAAGGAAATAATATTGTAGCAAACATCAGATCTGCTAGCCTTATAATATCCTCCCTAAAAATAAATTTGCTCTCTAGTACCCTGAATCATTTTCAGAAGTGCAAGAATATAGAACAGACTAGACTAGACTAGACTAGACTAGACTAGACTAGACTAGACTAGACTAGAATAGAATAGAATAGAATAGAATAGAATAGAATAGAATAGAATAGAATAGAATAGAATAGAATAGAATAGAATAGAATAACAGACTTGGAAGGGACCTTGTAGGTCAGGTAGTCCAAGCCTCTGCCCAGGCAGGAAACTCTACACCATTTCTGACAGATGGCTGTCGAGTGTCTTCTTGAAAGCCTCCAGTGATGAAGCTCCCTCAACTTCTGAAGGCAATCTGTCCCAGGCAGTCTTGGCAGCAGTGTGGGTGCCTGCACCCACACCCACACCCACACAAGTGGGATGCTAGCACCTGCAAATCGGCCTCTAGTGACCACTCGCATGTGCAAACAGGCCACTAGTGACTATGTGATGCTGGAGGTGGCACTAGCACTTCTGCACATGTGCAAACGGGGCTGCTAACAAAAGTGGAGGTGCATGCACACATGCGTGCAGTCACCAGCCATTCCCATGGCCCACTGGCCAACAGAGCTTGGCCCATTGCCGGGCCACAGCCCACAAGTTGGAGGCCCATGCTTTAAAGAGTCATTGAAACCAGGGGCACCTGAGTAGTTCAAATGTGTATGGAGCCTTTTGACTGTGGGATGTTTTTTGCCCTGAGTCCCTTCACTGTTGAAGATGAGTGCAGGCTCTTGGGGATGAATCTCAAACTGAAGCACAAATGGTTCCTGTAGTAGCCTGCAATATTTTGGATATCTATTCATACTCTCTCACCATTTGAAGGGTGTTCATCCCAAAGTGCATTGTTAATTGTCTGTGGAGGTTCTCAGTCCAAACACAAGAAAGTCCAGTTGCCTCAGAAAAAAAGGACCTTTGGAACAACCATACCTAGATGACTCAGAACCTCCATAGACATTTGGCATTTAATGTATTTGCAATGTCCCATAAAAGTTAAGCAAGCAGTTTTGTAGCAAACATTCTAACTCTGATCTTCTAGCCTTTTTATATAATCTAAATGAAGTAATTTTATTCTATATTACATTGAATCATTTTGAGAAGGGCTGAATATTTTCAAGCTTTTCGTTCAGTTAATGTACAACAAACTGGCCTTTTCTCCTATTAACTCGTAGGGGGGGAAAAAAAAGTCCTAAGCCTTGTCTTAGGACTTGGAATGTTAATTGCAAAATGCACATGAAAGTTATATAAAATGGTGGATTGTTGGTTTTGGTCACCAGAGAAACTGTCTAGTTATTTCAAATCTTTGTTGGAAATAAAAACAAAATGAAATGGATTATATTATCATATTCAGTGAACATGTAAAACAGTTTTGGAGGCCACAGATTATTATTATTATTATTTCCTTAATAATTCATTGAAACATTTTCAAGAAAATTGTAGGATTAGTCAATGTGAAACTGAGAAATTTCATTAAAAGATAGATTTTGTCTTTAAGTCACCAGAAAAAAAACCTTATCTAGTTATTTCAAATCTTTGCCCGAAAATGGAAACAAAGTGAAAGGATCATACTATCATATTCAATAAACATATAAAACAGTTATAACATTGTAGATACTAATACATACACCAGTCCAGAAGATTTTAAAGTTTCTCTCAATGGATTTGAAAAGAATTTAATTTCTCAAGACACCAAAATCCTTACTGGAAAGCCCTATCTGGTTTTATGACAGATAACCTAGAGCAAAGAAAATACATACATTTTGGATGATACAAAGATAATTATTTAACATTCTTTTTTTCTGATAAGAGGGTGTATTTGGTCACAATATTATTTAAGTTCAACTTTGTGAATTGAGCGAACTGGTCTAGTTGAAAAAGTATTCCTTGCAGTTTACCTGTCATTTAATGTATTTGGGATAAATAAACAAATAACAGAGTTCATTTGGCGTATTTTTCAGGCTTTTCTTTATTTAATGCACAGTAAATTTGCCCTTTCACCTATTATCTCACAGAAAAATAAATGGGTCACAATGCTTTTCTTAAGGGTGAATTGTTAATTACAAAAAGCACATGCAAGTGAAGTTCACAGAAGTGTGTTTGTGAAAACACCGACGGGCTCTTTTATCCCAACAGATATTTAAATCAAGACACAATTTCCCCTTTAAAAGGAGCCTCATAGTTACCCTTTTCGGACAACCCCCACCAACATAAACCTTGTGCTATTTTCAGAATCCTCTCTTGTCAATTCCCTCCGCTCATTAGAGTGAGCAAAATGTGGCGGAACATTGTCTTCATACTACTAGTCCTCAAAGGTAATTATTTTCCCCATACAGTGTTTATTTCCATGTTCTGCTCCTCTGTGCAGGTGATCTCATTTAAAAAAAAACACTTTGTTTTTAGGAGTCCAGTCTCAAGGACAGTTGGTGGAATCTGGAGGGGATGTGAGAAGACCTGGAGAGTCACTCCATCTCGCCTGCCAAGGTTCTGGATATAACTTTGGTGGCTACAGCATGAACTGGGTGAGACAGGCTCCTGGGAAAGGACTGGAATGGGTTGCAGGCATCTATCATGATTCCAGTGGAAAGTTCTACTCAGACAAAGTGAAGGGACGCTTCACCATCTCCAGGGACAATGCCAAAAGCCAGCTGTATCTGCAAATGAGCAGCCTCAAAGCTGAAGACACGGCAGTCTATTACTGTACGAGACACACACCGAGAGGCAGTGAAGCTGAAGCTAGACAAGAACCTTCCTTTCTTCAGAGCAGCTCTTCAACTTGACTGGATTAGTCAATGAGGATTGATCTCCGTCTACTCTAGAGAGAAATTCAGGATGTTTTATTCTGGATATCAGAGAGTTTGCTGTAAGAAAATATAGGGTGATGAAAATGGCTTAAATATTCCCGTTTCATCTTCCCTATTTACAAGGTGATCCATCCTGAGAAATAAACATAGAATCGAATATTTATTTATTTATTTATTTATTTATTTATTTATTTATTTATTTATTTATTTATTTATTTATTTATGGGATTTATATCCCGCCCTATCTCCCGAAGGACTCAGGGCGGCTAACAACAAAACATATAATAAGTACAGAAATCAAGATAAAAATAAAATTAAAAACATCTGTGCAATAAATTAAAATTAAAAAATAAAAAATAAATTAAAAATTCTAAATATAATTAATTAAAATGCCTGTCAGTCCAGGTCAGCCTGGTGGAAAAAGGAGAGTTTTGAGGCCGCGGCGAAAGGATTGGAGATTTTGGGCCATCTGAAGCTCAGGGGGGAGCTGATTCCATAGGGCTGGCGCTCCCACAGAGAAGGCCCTCCCCCTGGGGGTCACCAGCTGACATTGCCTAGCTGACGGTATCCTGAGGAGGCCTTCTCTGTGTGAGCGTACTGGACGATGGGAATTTGTTCCTGGCAGCAGATGGTCCTGCAAGTATCCCGGGCCTAAGCCATGTAGGGCTTATTGTCTTTAATATCACAGTAGGAGTCTGGAAATGAATTTTCAGGATGAACCATCTAACTATTCAAACTGCCATTCACATAGGGAGGAAACACCTCCACTAAAACAATATCCTTGGAGAATTAGGAACATGTTTCCCCTCCTCATTTTTGACACTGGGGGGCAATGTTGCTACATGAAATCCCGTTGTGTGTGCAGGGGTGAGGTAGGGAGTAAAAGAATTGTAATTAGATATTCTGGAGACCAGATACGTTTTTATTTTATTTCTCTAATAATTCTCTGAAAATATCTCAAGAAAATTTCACATCTCAGGATGCTTCAGTGTGCACTGGGAAGCTGAGTTGCTGTTGTTGTTAGTTGCGAAGCCGTGTGTCAAATAATTTATTGTTGGTTTTGTCACCCGACATTTCAAACCTTTGTTGACAATGAAAACAAAATGAAGGGATTATATTATCATATTCACTGAACATTTAAACAGTTAAAACATTATGGAGACAAATACATACACCAACCCAGAAGATTTTATAGTTTCTCTTAATGGATTTCAAAAGAATTTAATTTCTCAAGGCATCTTACTGGGAAGCCCTAGCTGGCTTTATGACAGATAATCTAGAACAAACAAAACATTTTGAATAACAGAAAGAAAATTATTTATCATTCGCTTTCAAATAAGAGGGTGTATTTGGTCACAATATGACTTAAGTTTGATTTTGTGAGTTGACTGGCCCAACTATTCTAATGGCAAAATGTTCCTTGAAGTTTAGCTGCCATTTATTTTCCATAAAACAAATAAAGTTTAAGAAGGCTATCGTGTAGTAAAGATTCTAAATCTGATGTACTAGCCTTTTTAGCAGCAAATTAGTCAATTAGTTTCATCTCTATTATCTTGAATCATTTTGAGATGGGCTGATATTTTCCAGTCTTTTCTGTTAGTTAATGTGCACCAAACTGGCCATTTTTCCTATTAACTCACACAAAACAAACCAAGAAAAAAGGTCCGAACCCTTTTCTTAGGACTGGAATGTTAATTACAAAATGCACATGGAAGTGATGTTTACAGAAGTGTGCTTGTCAATGCGCTGAGGGGCTTTTTTATCCCAACAGATATGTAAATCGAGGCACAGTTTCCCCTTTAAAGGAGCCCCATGGTTTCCCTCTTCAGACAACACCCAGAATCATAAACCTTGTAATATTTCTTGAATCCTCTCCTGTCCCTTTTCCATTCATTACAGCAATCAAAAATGTGGCTAAACCTTGTCTCCTTACTAGTAGTCCTCAAAGGTAATGATTTCCACTATATATTTTATTTCCAAATTCTGCTCTTTTATGCAGGAGATCTCTTTAAAAAAAACAACCTTTGTTTTTAGGAGTCCAGTCTCAAGTCCAGTTGGTGGAGTCTGGAGGGGATGTGCGAAGACCTGGAGGGTCCCTCCGTCTCTCCTGCCAAGCCTCTGGATTCACTTTCAGTGACTATTTAATGAACTGGGTGAGACAGGCTCCAGGGAAAGGACTGGAATGGGTTGCCCGAATAGATGTAACTAGCACTTACTACTCAAACAAAGTGAAGGGACGCTTCACCATCTCCAGGGACAATGCCAAAAACCAGCTGTATCTGCAGATGAACAGCCTCAAAGCTGAAGACACGGCCATCTATTACTGTGCGAGAGACACAGTGAGTGGAAGTGAATCTGAAGCCAAACAAGAACCTTCCTTTCTTCAGAGCAGTCCCAGACCCTGGATTAGTCAGTAAAGATTGACTGATTTCTAATGTGAACTTCAGGATGTTTTTTTTTTTTAATTCTGGGTTTCAAAAAGTGTGCTGTAAGAAAACAACAACAACAAATCCAACTACCCCGTCCCTATTTATAAGGTGATTTAGTTTCACTGGAACAGAATGTAGTCTTTTAGTATAATGGTAGAAGGATGGAAATGAAACTTGAGGATAATCCTAAATATTCAAACTGCCAAACGCACATTGGGGAAATATGCTCTCTGAATGAAACTCCTTAGAAAATAAGGTTGATGTGTCCTCTCCTCAGTTTTGATTCTGGAGGCAATGTTGTCTCAAAATCCAACTGTCCACGCATCTGGAAGAGGTATCTTTGGGAATAAAATATGTATAATTGTATATTTTCTTATTTTGGAAGGGTCTAGACCACCCCCCCTGCTCAAGCAGGAGAACTTACCATTCCAGACAAATGGTTGTCCAGAGTCTTCTTAAAAAGGAGATGGGGGGGAGGATGAGGAGGATATCAGAGTTGGAAGGGGCCTTGGAAACCTTCTAGTCTAACCCCCTGTTCAAGGAGGAGACTCTATTCCATTTTGCACAAAGGGTTGTCCAATCTCTTCTTTAAAAACTCATGTTGGAACATCCACAACCTCTGGAGGCAAGTTGTTCCATTGATTAATTGTTCTCACTGTCAGGAAATTTCTCCTTACACCAGGGGTGTCAAACTCAATTTCATTGAGGGCCGCATCAACATTGCGGTTGCCCTTAGGGGGCCAGGTGGGCATGGCCTACGGGGTGGGCATGGCCAGCTCTACATTGTTCACATCAGTGATGCTTGGACACAAACTATACTTGGACACAACTATACTTGGACACAAAGTATAAAAACTATACACAAACTAAATGTGTATAGTTTATACACAAATGGAAGTTCACTGAAATGTATTAGCAAACTGTCCCTTTCTCCTAACTCACAGGGGGAAAAATGGGTCTGAACCATTTTCTTAAGATTGGAATGTTAATTACAAAATGCACATGGAAGTGATGTTTACAGAAGTGTGCTTCTCAATGCGCTGAGGGGCTCTTTTATCCCAACAGATATGTAAATCGAGGCACAGTTTCCCCTTTAAAGGAGCCCCATGGTTTCCCTCTTCAGACAACGCCCAGAATCATAAACCTTGTGATATTTCCTGAATCTTCTCCTGTCAATTCCCTCCATTCGTTAGAGTGAGCAAAAATGTGGCTAAACCTTGTCTCCTTCCTAGTAGTCCTCAAAGGTAATTATTTCCCCTATGTATGTAAAATTTATTTCCGTGTTCTGCTCTTGCATGCAGGAGATCTCATTAAAAAAAATTCTTTTTAGGAGTCCAGTCTCAAGTCCAGCTGGTGGAGTCTGGAGGGGATGTGAGAAGACCTGGAGGGTCCCTCCGTCTCTCCTGCCAAGCTTCTGGCTTCACCTTCAGCAGCTATTCAATGCACTGGGTGAGACAGGCTCCAGAGAAAGGTCCAGAATGGGTGGCATCCATAGACACCAGTTCCGGTACTTACTACTCAGACAAAGTGAAGGGACGCTTCACCATCTCCAGGGACAATGCCAAAAGCCAGCTGCATCTGCAAATGAGCAGCCTCAAAGCTGAAGACACGGCAGTCTATTACTGTGCGAGAGACACAGTGAGTAGAAGTGAATCTGAAGCAAAGCAAAAAACTTCCTTTCTTCAGAGCAGTTTTTCAACTTGACAGAGCCACAGTCCATGGATTAGTCAATGAGGATTGATCATTATTTACTGAGAACTTCAGGATGTTTTGTTCTGGGTATCAGAGATAGTGACAGATTTTGTTTTCCTGGGCTCCAAGATCACTGCAGATGGGGACTGTAGCCAAGAAATTAAAAGACGCTTGCTCCTGGGGAGGAAAGCCATGACAAATCTAGACAGCACACTAAAAAGCAGAGACATCACCCTGTTCTGGGTGTCAGAGAGTTTGCTGTTAAGAAAATGAAGAATTCCACATTCTCCGTCCCTGTTTACAAGGAGATTTGGCTTCACTATAATGGAATGCAGTGCTTTAATATCATGGTGGAAGGATGGAAATAAAACTTTAAGATTATTGTTCTTAATATCCAAACTGCCAACACAGATTAGAGAAATATCTGCTCTAAATGAATCTCATTGGAGAATTATCAAGAATTGTCCTCTCCTCAGTTTTGACTCTAAAGGGCAAATGTCGCCATACAAAATTCAATTGTCTATCCAGCTAAAGAGAATTTGCTAGGGAATAAAACATGCACATTACATATAATATCATTTTGGAATTGTAATATTTTTCTTATTTCCAATAATATTTCATGGAGTCTAAAGAAAATTTCCCATCTCAGGAGTGTACAAGGCTCACAGGGAAGGTGAGAATTTGTATAAAATAATTCATCATCGGTGTTTGTCACCAGAGGATGTGTTAAATCTTTCCTTGGAATGAAAACAAAACGAAGGGATTTTACTACCATATTCAGTGAACATGTGTAAAACGGTTGAAACATTATCAATACAAATCCTGCCTCAGATACTCGATTAGCCAATTAAGATTGATCATCTTCAAGTGAGAACCTTAGGATTCCTTTATTCTAGGTATCAAATTAGAGAGTTTGATAATGAAAATGGCTTGATAACTGCTCTTCTACCTTCCCTGTTTACAAGGTGATTTATTTTCAGGGAAAAAAAATATGGAATGGAATCTTGTCCTTTCATGGCTTAAAGCCTGGAAATGAAATGAATGGAAGTAAAACTTCTACACATCCAAACTGCAATTCACATATTGATGTGTGATCTTGTCACTGTTTTTTTTTAATCTTTTGTCAGTAAGCTCCTTGCAGTCTGTTTCTTTGCAAGTTGAATTGTTATCTTATCCAGTGCTTTTTTTGTAAAAGAAAAAGGTGCAGAAACTCACACATGTCATACAACCCGCCTTGCCTACCCTACAAGGTTCCATCCAAAAAAGGTGCTGGAACTCCGTTCTGAGCGTTCTATGAGAAAAAAAGCCCTGATCTTATCTTTGTAACCATGGTGAGTGGCACATGTTCAGCCATGTATTTTGTTTGGTTTTATATTTATTACTGTGTGCGCATGTCCAAAGCAAAAGTTACTTTCTTTTTTCTTTCCTTTGTGCTCTCTGGTGAGATAGACATGTAGCCGTGAGTCTTTCTGTGTTTTTACAAGTTTCTTTGTAATTAAAAGGTTAATAGTAGAATATATGCTTTCGGTTTTGAATTGGCGTGAGGCAAGACTCGGAGACAGCAGGCACTGTTCAGAATGTTTATTAGAGAAAGCACCGGCTAAAAAACCCCGCCAGGACTCCCTGCTATTTATACACAACTAGAACAAACGATAACCAATAACAGTGTGGCGTTCTCCCGCTGCGTGGCTGCGGCCAATCAGGTGTGGTATCTGTTGACAGCTGTGAGCTGTCAACGAGCTGCGCCTCCGGCCAGCTGGTAACTTTGACAGCTAGGTTGCTTCCGCGCATGCGCGCCTTCCAGCACCCTGACAGCTGTCATTGAGCTGCGCCTGCGTGGCCGCTTTAATAGCTGTCATAGTCAGCCAGTCGGCGTGCCTGCGTGGTAGTGAGCGGCAGCCCGTTTGACAGCTGTCAGTGGTCTGCCACGTTTTCTCCTCACAAACTTGGTGAGGGAATGGAACTTGATTAACAACATTTAACCGTTCAATACACAACAGGTTTTCTTTGTTTATCATGCATCAAAATGAACCACGGTTCATCACCCTCTCATAGGGTTTGTTTACTCTCCTGACACATCTGGACCAAAAGAATCTCCTTGGGGAATTAAGAACATGCTTCCCCTCCAGATATTTGACACTGGGGTGCAATGTTGCTATATGAAATCCCATTTTCTATGCACCTGGTGGGGGTGGGGAAGGGAATAAAACAAATGTCATTATATAGTGTCACATTTTGGAGGCCAGATACCGTTTTTATTTTATTTCTGTAGTAATTCAGTGAAAAGTTCTCAAGAAAATTTTACAACACAGAAGATGTCAGCATGACATTGAGAAATGTTATTAAAAATGGAATGTGGGTTTTCGACCCCAGAGAAACCTATCTAAGTACTTCAAATCATTTCTGGAAATGGAAACGACATGAAAGGATTATAGGATTATATTATCACACTCAGTGAACATATAAAACTGTTAAAACATTATATACACCAAACAAGAAGATTTCAAAGTTTCCCTCAATGGAACTCAAAATAACTTAACTTTCTGAGAGAGTATAATCCTTACTGGGAAGCCATGCCTTGGTTTACACCAGATAACCCAAAGCAACCAAAATATTTTGGATAATACAGAGGTAATTATTTTTCATTCTGTTTCAGTTGACAGACTGTCTTTGGCCACATTATGACTTAAGTTTCTGAGTTGAGTGGACACAACTAGTCTATCATTCAGTCTGTTCCTTGAAGCTTAATTGCCATTTAATATATTTGAGATGTTCCATAAAATAAAACTCACAGGGGAAAAAGATGGGTTTCAACCGTTTTGTTAGGATTAAAATGTTAATTGAAAAATGCATATGCAAATCATGCTCACATAAATGTATTAGTCAAAGTGCTGAGGTGCTTTTTTATCCCAAGAGATATGTAAATCAAGGCACAATATTCCCTTTAAAGGATCCACTTGGATTTCATTTTCAGACAACACCCGAAATCATAAACTTTGTGATATTTCCAGAATCACTTCCCTCCATTCATTAGAGTGAGCAAAAATGTGGTTAAACCTTGTGTCCTTACTAGTAGTCCTTAAAGGTAATTATTTTCCCTATGCAAAATTTATTTCTATGTTCTGCTCTTGCATGCAGGAGATCTCATTAAAAAAAATCTTTTTAGGAGTCCAGTCTCAAGTCCAGTTGGTGGAGTCCGGAGGAGATGTGAGAAGACCTGGAGGGTCTCTCCGTCTCTCCTGCCAAGCCTCTGGATTCCCCTTCAGCAGCTATGGAATGCACTGGGTCAGACAGTCTCCAGGGAAAGGTCTGGAATGGGTGGCATCCATAAACACTGATTCAGGTGCTTCCTACTCAGACAAAGTGAAGGGGCGCTTCATTATCTCCAGGGACAATGCCAAAAGCCAGATGTATCTGCAGATGAACCACCTCAGAAGTGGAGACACCACAGTCTATCACTGTTCAGGAGACACAGTGAGAGGAAGTGAATCTGAAGCCAAACAAGAACCTTCCTAGGTTTGATTATTGTCTAGTGAGAACTTCTGGACATCAAATAGTTTACTGTAAGAAAACAAATATTCCCTGTTTACAAGGTGATTTGGCTTCACTGGAATGTAATGTAGTCTTTTAGTGTCATGGCGGAAGGATGAAACGGAAACTTTGGGATAATTGTTCTAAATATTCAAACTGCCAAAATCATATTGAGGAAACATCTGCTCTAAATAAATCTCTTTGGAGATTTCAAAAGATGTGTCCTCTGCTCATTTTTAACTGTAGAAGTAATGTTGCCACAGAAAATCCAGGTGCCCATTCATCTGGAGGGGATGTGCTAGGGAATAATATATGTTTAATTATAAATGGTCTCATTTTGGAAGTTCAATATTTAAATATCTCAAGAAAATTTCATATCTCTGGAGGGGACAGTCCTCCCTGCGATGCTGAGAGTTTTCATAAAATAATTTATTGTTGGCTTTGTTACCAGAGAAACTGTCTAGGTATTTCAAAACTTTCCTGGAAATGAAAACTAAATGAAGGGATTATATTATCATATTCACTGAACATGTAAAACATTTAAAACACTATGGATACTATTAGGTCGTGGGCTCTGATGAGCAGGAATGAAGACACACAGTTGAGTACAGAGAAACTCACTCTTTTATTAAGCTGGAACTGTACTGAGAACTTGGGTGCACCTTGCCACAATATATAGCCAGACCCTCTAGTAGCAACCAATCAGATTGAACCCATGCTTGCTGCCCAAAACTGACCAATTGCAGGACCGGAGACATCCTGTCTGGGTTGCTGGAGAACCATTAGTTCTCCAGCAACACACGTGGTGATGTACCAAAAACCCAGTACATAACAGATACAAATGCACACACCAATTCAGAATATTTTAAAGTTTCCCTCAAGAGAACTTAAAAGAACTTATTTCCTAATGATATTATAATCCTTACTAGGAAAGCACGTCTGGGTTTACAACAGATAACCTGGAGGAAATAGAATCTTTTTGGATAATGCAAACAGAAATAATTATCGTTTTGTTTAAATTGAGAGATTGCATGTGGTTGCAATATGAGTTAAATTTGACTTTGCAAGTTGATTGGACCTGAGCAGTTAGCTGATAAACTGTTCCTCAAAGCTTAACTGCCATTTTATGAATTTGGGATTTTTCATAAAATAAACAACGGTTAAAGAAAGATTTCATAGTAAACATCCTAACTTTGATGGACTAACTTTTTTATATGCTCTCTGATAAGTAAATTTATTTATTTATTACCTTGAATTGTTTTGAGAAGGGCTAAAATTTTTCAGGCTTTTGTTTTAGTTAAGGTATAACAAAATGGTCCTTTCTACTCTTCACTCACAGAAAAAAAAAATGGCTCTCAATCTTTTTCTTATGTCAGAGCATGCACAGTGTTATTGTGCTTTTGTCTTATACACAGTCTTATTGCACCATTCCAGCTGTTTCTGTTCCTCCTCCAGCAACCAGCCAGTCAAATAACTCATGGTTGAGTCCCTCTCTTGCATGGACTCTAAACTAGTCACTAGGGTGTCTCATGAAGTGTCCAATGAACTGAGCACCACATACACCTTATGTGACTCGGTAAAAGTCATCTCACTGTCCTCCAATTCTAGGAATGTCTTTCTCATGGACTGCAAATGCGTAGACATGCTGTCTCCCAGCTTCAGCTGTGCTTGTCAGCATTACTTTGCTGCTCACAGTCTCTCTCACATACTTACTGTGCAAAGCCTCCCAGCACTCTTTAGCAGACTGGAGATCCCTCATATGTATCAGTTGGCTATCCTCCAAACTCAGGATTATGCTGGGCAATGCTTTCTCATTCTTTTTCCGGTCCCCATCATCCAGGGCTGCAGGTGGATGAGTAACTATCATCCACAACTCCTCCCTTCACAGGTACATCTCGATTTTCAGACACCAGGAAAAGTATTTTGTCTCATTCAGCCAAGATACTGTGAAACCTCCTCTGATTATGCTGATGGAAGCCATGTTGCATGCCTCTTTCAACTACCATAAACCACCATATACCACAAGCCTTAAATCCTCTGGCTGTGGGTCAAACTCTCACTGGGTTTCTCCTCATTCTGGGCCCATAACCTGTCAGAGCATGCACAATCTTATTGCAGTCAGTTAACCTTGGAGTAAATACAGTAAATAGTGGTTTGTATTAAATGGTGGTTTATCTAACACTATCTACAATATCATACACCAGGAACAATACACATACATATGGTAATTCAGCAAACTCCAGCACACATCGATTACAGCAGGAAATGGATGAGAGAGAGAAACATCCCAGCAAAAGCCTTCCCTTTTATACTCAGGCTCTTAAAGAGACACAGACACTGCTGAGTCATTCCTATCATCCACCTTACTTTACAGCATCTGGTTAGCCTTTAAATCATTACCCTGACATCTTAGGACTTGAATGTTAATTGCAAAGTGCACGAAAATGTATCAGTCAATGCCCTTTAGGGCTCTTTTATCCCAACAGATATGCAAATCAAGGCACAATTTCCCCTTTAAAGGAGTCCCATGGTTTCCCTTTTCAGACAACACCCACCAACATAAACCTTGTGCTATTTCCAGAATCCTCTCCTGTTAATTCCATCCATTCATTAGAGGGACCAAAAATGTGGTTAAACCTTGTGTCCTTACTAGTACTCCTTAAAGGTAATTATTCCCCCTAGGTAATGTTTATTTCCATGTTATGCTTCTGTATGAAGGAGATCTCATTAAAAAATTATACATAATAATAATAACCTTTTCTTCTTAGGAGTCCAATCTCAAGAACAGTTGGTGGAGTCTGGAGGGGATGTGAGAAAACCCGGAGAATCCCTCGATCTTTCCTGCCAAGCCTCTGGGTTCACCTTCAGAAGCTACCACATGGACTGGGTGAGACAGGCTCCTGGGAAAGGACTGGAATGGGTTGCACACATTTATACTGATTCCAGTGGAAAGTTCTACTCAGACAAAGTGAAGGGCCGCTTCACCATCTCCAGGGATAATGCCAAAAGCCAGCTGTATCTGCAAATGCACAGCCTCAAGGCTGAAGACACAGCTGTTTATTATTGTGCAAGAGACACAGTGAGAAGAAGTGAATCTGAAGCCAAACAATAACCTTCTTTCTTCAGAGTAGGTTTCATTAACTGTCTTGTGAGAACTTCTGGGTATCAAAGAGTTTGTTGTAAGGAAATGAAAAACTTCCAAGTCCAGCTTTCCTGTTTATAAGGTGATTTGCTTTCACTGGAATGTAATGTAGTCTTTTAGCATCATGGCAAAAGGATGGAAAGGAAACTTTAGGATAATTGTTCTCAATATCCAAAATGCCGAACACATATTTTCTGAACGAATGAAAACTAAATGAAGGGATTATATTATCATATTCACTGAACATGTAAAACAGTTTAAACAGTATGGATACAAATACATACACTAATTCAGAAGTTTTTAAAGTTTCCCTCAAGAGAACTTAAAAAAAACTTAATTCCTAATTAGACTATAATCCTTACTGGGAAGCCATATTTGGGTTTACAACAGATAACCGAGAGCAAATAGAATCGGTTGGATAATACAAACAAAAAATAATAATTATCATTTTGTTTAAATTGAGAGATTGTACTTAGTTACAATATGACTTAAGTTTGTCTTTTGAAATTGAGTGGACCCAAGTAGTCTAGCTGATAAAGTGTTCCTTGATGCTTAACTGCCATTTTACGTATTTTCAATAAAATAAACAAGGGTTAAAGAAGCAATTTCATAGTAAATATTCTTACTAGATGTTCTAGCCCAGACATGTCAAACACAAGGCCCGGGGGCCGGATCCGGCCCACAAAGTGGTTTCATGTGGCCCATGAAGCCATCCTGGAAACAGTGAGGGAACGGCCCCCACTGCCTTGGCCCTGGCCCAGAGATCCTCCTCCTGCCAGAGATCCTCAGATCTGTCCCACTCCTGCCCAGGCCCCCATAGGCACCCTTGATGCGAACAATGTAGAGCTGGCCACGCCCACCCAGTAGGCCATACGCACTCCAGCCACGCCCACCCAGTAGGCCACGCCCACCCTGGCCATACCCACC